>NC_057804.1:184618323-184650666 GCF_018294505.1 Triticum aestivum
GCAGTAGCGAAGGAATCGCTCCATCGCGTTCAGTTAACAGCCATCGATCAATCGCTCGGGTTCAGTAACGCGTAGCCTGTAGTGCAATCGCTCGGGTTCAGTTAGAGCCCAACGCCTCGCTCGGGTTCAGTTAGAGCCAACGCCTCGCACACACGCGCGTACCTGTACGAGAGAAACGCGCATCACTCGGCCCCCGACCTCCCACCATATCCGGCAACTCCCCGAAATTTTCCTCCCCCTCGCTTCTACCATGGTTTTTTCCATCATGGACGGCCCAAAGAATGTCATGCAGCTGCGTCTCCGGACCGCCCAGGACGAAAAGCCCATTTTCTGTCATGATTTTTTGTCATAGAAGTAGGAGCCCACCACATCTATGATGATACCGGGTTCTGTCACAATTATCGTCATAGAAGTGTCATATGTATGATAGGAAAAAAATTCGTTCGGCCCAAAATGTCACGGATGTGTCTTTTTTTTGTAGTGCACTTTTGCGTCAACTTGTTTGTACCCTTGGCGGACTGAATGCGCCTAAGGACAAGGTCGCCTTCCTCAAAACTCCGGGCATGAACCCTGCGCTATGATAGCTACGCAGGGCTTGCTGGTAGCATGCAACACACGAAGCAGCCTAGAGATGATTCTCCTCAAGTAGCACAACATCGTCACTCCGGTGCTGTTCTTGAGCTACTTCATCGTAGGCAAGCACTCGAGGTGACCCATATATTAGTTCCGTGGGGATAACTGCTTCCGCACCATAGACTAGGGAGAAGGGAGTTTTCCCGGTAGCTCGATTTGGTGTCATTCTGAGGGACCAAAGAACCACCAGCAGCTCATCGATCCATCGCCTGCCACACTTCTGCATCTTATCAAATGTTCTTGTCTTGAGTCCTCGCAGCACTTCAGCGGTCGCCCTCTTAGGTTGCCCGTTGCTCCTTGGATGAGCAACAAAGGCAAATGAGATTTTGCTTCCGAGGGCATGAACGTATTGCATGAAGGCGTGGGTGATGATTCGGGCAGGGGCCCCAAAGTGGCACACCAATCCTTTCAAGAACTTGAAAGTTGACTATGTAGTCACCTTTCTCACGGGCTCTACTTCCGGCCACTTTTTAAACTTGTCGATTGCAACGAATAAGAATTCAAAGCCCCCGGTAGCAATGGGGGAAGGGGACCAAGATGTCGAGCCCCCAGACCAAAAATGGTCATGACAAAGGATTGTTTGAAGAGCTTGGGCAGACTGATGGCTATTCTTGGAATGGAACTGGCAGGCTTCACACTCGATGACTAGCTCGATAGTGTATTAGAGGGTTGTGGGCTAGTAGAAACCTTGCCGGAAAGCTATCCCAACCAAGGCCCTTGATCCAATGTCGGAGCCGCACATGCCCTTGTGTATCGCCGCCAGCAGTTCCTTTCCTTCTTCCCGACAAATGCACTTAAATTTCACACTATTGGGCCTTCTTCTGTACAGCGTGTCATCAACAAACTGATACATATTGGCCCTCCGGGCTACTCTCTCATCTTCTTCTTGCTCTTCGAGAAGTTCTCATGTTTGGAGGAATAAGACGATGTACCGTGCCCAAGTTGGAGCTTGAGGCTCGGCAACGAGGACTAGTGATACCTCCTCATTCATAGGAGCACACTCCTCAACCGTAGAGGTTGGTAATTTGGCGGGAGGGTGTAGCTTGCCGATCGAAGGGGAGTTGTTTCCCGCCAAGCACTCTGCCGGGGGCTTCGGGAAGCTCTGCCGGGAGAGTCTTGCCGGAGTCTAGTTTCGTCCTCTTTTGGCCATCATTGTTGGGGATACGGAGGGTTGAGTCAGATGGAGAACAAAAGTCCCTGGTTCCACAGGGAGTTTTTGACACCGACACAGTGCACTTTGACAGATGATCAACAATGCTGCTTTCCGCACGTGGTACGTGCTCTGTTTGCAATCCATGAAAGTGCTCCTCCAACTTTCTCACTTCCTCGACGTATGCCTCTGTCAATGGGCTTTGGTAATCCTTGTTCACTTGTCTCACCACCAGTTGTGAATCTCCACGGATGATCAACTTCTAGATTCTCAATTCTGTTGCAATCCTGAGCCTGGAAAGGAGTCCTTCGTACTCTGTAGTGTTGTTGGTAGCCTTCTCCTAGGGAAAATGCATTTGAACGACATACTTGAGGTCCTCCCCAGTGGGAGCAACAAGAAGTACGCTAGCTCCTTCACCTTGCAGGGAGAAGGCACCATCAAAGTACATGATGCACTCTTGGGGTGCTTCCTTGTCGGGGATGATTGTCTCCAGCACTTTTTCACCAGGGGTTGGCGTCCACTCTACAATGAACTCTGCTAGTGCTCTGCTCCGAATAGTTGATGTGCTTTCAAACTTCAACCCAAAGTTGGACAACTCCAAAGCCCATTCCAGAATCCTGCCGGTGGCCTCAGGGTTTATGCGTTGCAAGGGGAAGCGGGTGACAACCATGATCTCGTGGGCTTGTAAGTACTAGCGCAGTTTCCTTGAGGCCATGATGAGGCCAAAAATCAACTTTTGCACACTAGAGTACCTCGATCTAGCCCCTTGTAGCAGGGAGCTGACGAAATACACTGGCGCTGCACCACTTTCTTCCTTGCCGCAACCATGGAACTGCCTCAGCTGCCCTGCTCTTCCTCGCCTTGGACTGACTCTGGCCTTGCTGGGATGGGTTCACTTTCCTTTCTGGAGGGGACGGCGGTGGCGGGTGCCGCTTCATCTACCTCCCGCTGCGCCACCAATGCTGCACTAACCGCTTGATTAGTCGCTGCTAAATATAGCAACAACAACTCTTGTGGTTTAGACCGACTAAGGTGGGAGCAGAGGAAAGGTAGGTCTTCAATTCTTTCAGCGCAGCATCCGCCTCTGGGGTCCACTCCAAGGGTCTTATCTTCTTCAAGATTTTGAAAAACGGCAAGGCGTGCTCGATAGACTTGGAAATGAACCTACTCAGCGCGGCAACACACCCAGTTAAACGTGTCACGTCCTTAACTGTTTTGGGTGCTTGAATCTACTCGATAGCCTTGACATTGTCGGGGTTGGCCTCTATCCCCTGATGGGATACAAAGAAGCCAAGTAGCTTGCCCGAAGGAACCCCAAACATATACTTCTCCGGGTTTAGCTTCAAGTTGATCTTGCACATGTTTGCAAAGGTCTCTTCCAAGTCATGAATGGGGGTTGATCTGTCCTTGGTTTTGACCACTATATCATCCATGTAAGCTAGAATATTCCTATGTAGCTGCGACTCAAAGCCAATCTAAACTGCTCTTTGCGAAAGTGGATCCACCGCTCTTCAACCCGAAGGGCATCCGTACAAAGCAGTACGTGCCACATGGGGTTATGAACGCGGTCTTCTCCCCGTCTTCCTTGGACATGAAGATTTGGTGGTATCTAGAGTATGCATCCAGAAAAGAAAGCAGGTCACACCCGGAGGTGGAATCCACAATCTGGTCGATGCGCGACAAGGGAAATGGGTCCTTCAGGCATGCCTTTTTCAGATCCGTGAAATCTATGCAAAGCCTCCATTTCCCATTAGCCTTTCGTACCACCACATGATTTGCTAACCATGTTGGATGCAGTACTCCTCTGACCAGACCAGCTGCCTCAACTTTCTTGATCTCCTCGGCAATAAACTGCTGCCGCTCCAAAGCTTGCTTCCGGACCTTCTGCTTGACGGGTCGGGCATGTGGGCGGACAGCAAGGTGGTGCTCGATTACCTCCCTGGGAACACCAGGGATATCAGATGGTTGCCAAGCAAACACATCGACATTCACCCGCAGAAAGGCAATGAGCGCACTTTCCTATTTGTCATCGAGGGTGGCACTGATAGTGAAGGTACCATCAGCGCCAGCCAGCCCTGCCGGGACCTTTTTCACAGCGGGTGCAGCAGCCTTGTGTCTCTTGCTATTGGAACTTTTCGGCAAGTCATCAACGGGCGCAACACACTCCGAAGAGGTACTCTTCCCGGATTCCTTGTTGGCATCCTTGCTATCTTTCCTCCTTTTCTTGCTTTCCTTGGTGGGAACAACGGCTTCCGCGGCCTCTACTGCGACTGCTTCCCAGTACATCTTGTGCACGCATATGATTGCATCTTTCTCGTCCAATGGAACGGAAATCACGCGTATTGGCCCTGGCATCTTCAGAGTGTTGTAGGCATAGTGTGATGCCGCCATGAGTTTGGCCAGAGTTGGGTGACCAAGGATTCCATTATACAGTAGGGGGGGGGTCGACCACATCAAACATGATCTTCTTAGTCCGATAATTCAACTCTTCCTCTAATGACACCGGTAGTGTGATCTTCCCCTTAGGACCGTTCCTACCGGGGTTGATCCCTTGAAATGTGATAGTGACCTTGACCTCTTCTTCTACTATCTGAAGTTTGCTGATGACCTTTGGAGAAATCAGATTCAACCCGGCCCCGCCGTCAACCAACATCTTTGTGACCTTGAGGTTGCAGATTGTTGGTGAGACCAACAATGGCAAGCACCCTACTGCAGTGTTGCGGTCAGGGTGATCCTCTTCATCAAAGATGATGGGCGTGCGGGGCCACTTGAACGGCTTCCAAGAATCTGCCACTGGCTCCACAACATTGACTTCACGTGCCCACTTTTTAAGTTGGCGGTGACAGGAGTGCAAAGATGCACCCCGTTCAATGCATAGGGCGTCAGTGGCTTTCTCGAACTCCTGGTCGCTAGTTTCCTCTTCATCTCCTCCATCACTCTCGTCATCACAAACTTTCTTCTCACGGGCCGTGGTGGGTTTTCCTTGATTCTAAGGAGCCTTGTCGGGGTGACCCACTCTGCCGCCTCACCCCTTCCCATCAATGCCATCTTGGTTTTTCTCCTTATCATGCTTCTCGTATTCAGCCCTCTGCTTCTTGACAAGTTGTTCAACCCGATAACACTCCCGAAGATCATGGCCCTTGGTCTGATGGATCTTGCAGTATGGCCATCACCCTTCCCAGCCTTCTCGGCAGCCACGGCTTCCCGACAATCAGCGCACGCGACAACTTCCTTGTCGGGAACCTCAGTCTTGGCCTTCTTGCCGGTACTAGGTGCGCTTGATCCTTCAACGGTCATTACTGCCTTACCCTTGCATTTTTTGTTGTGCTTCTTGTTCTTCTTTTTCTGATTGGTGGCATCATCATCGTCCTCTGAGTCGATGTCGACGCCATTGATACGTCTCCAATGTATCTATAATTTATGAAGCATTCATGCTATTTTATTATCTGTTTTGAATGATTATGGGCTTTATTACACACTTTTATATTACTTTTGGGACTAACCTACTAACCAGAGGCCCATCCCATATTGCTGTTTTATTGCCTGTTTCAGTATTTCAAAGAAAAGCAATATCAAACGGAGTCCAAACGGAATGAAACCTTCGGCAGCGTGATTTTTTGGATATAATATGATCCTGGAGACTTGGAGTTCACGTCAGAAGATACTCGAGGCATCCACAAGATAGGAGCCCCGCCTGTAGGGCGCGCCCCCTGTCTCGTGGGTCCCTCGAGCACCTCCTGACCGACTTCTTTCACCTATATAAGCCTACATACCCTAAAAACATCGAATATGAAGATAGATGGGGAGTTCCACCGCCACAAGCCTCTGTAGCCACCAAAAACCTCTCGGGAGCCCGTTCCAGCACCCTGCCAGAGGGGGGACCCATCACTGGTGGCCATCTTCATCATCCCGATGCTCTCCATGACGAGGAGGGAGTAGTTCACCCTCGGGGCTGAGGGTATGTACCAGTAGCTATGTGTTTGATCTCTCTCTCTCTCTCTCTCTCTCTCTCTCGTGTACTCTCTATGGCACGATCTTGATGTATCGCGAGATTTGCTATTGTAGTTGGATCTTATGATGTTTCTCCCCCTCTACTCTCTTGTGATGAATTGAGTTTCCCTCTTGAAGTTATCTTATCGGATTGAGTCTTTATTTGAGAACACTTGATGTATGTCTTGTCGTGTTTATCTGTGGTGACAATGGGATATCACGTGCCACTTGATGTATGTTTTGGTGACCAACTTGCGGGTTCCTCCCATGAACCTATGCCTAGGGGTTGGCACACGTTTTCTTGACTCTCCGGTAGAAACTTTGGGGCACTCTTTGAAGTACTTTGTGTTGGTTGGATGAATTTGAGATTGTGTGATGCATATCGTATAATCATGCCCACGGATACTTGAGGTGACAATGGAGTATCTACGTTACATTAGGGTTTTGGTTGATTTGTGTCTTAAGGTGTTATTGTAGTACGAACTCTTGAATAGATTGATCTAAAAGAATAACTTTGAGGTGGTTTCGTACCCTACCATAATCTCTATGTTTGTTCTCCGCTATTAGTGGCTTTGGAGTGACTCTTTGTTGCATGTTGAGGGCTAGTTATATGATCTATCTATATTATTATTGTTGAGAGAACTTGCACTAGCGAAAGTATGAACGCTAGGCCTTGTTTCCTATCATTGCAATACCGTTTACGCTCATTTTTACCACTTGTTACCTTGCTGTTTTTATAATTTCAGATTACAAAAACCTTTATCTACTATCCATATTGCACTTGTATCACCATATCTTCGCCGAACTAGTGCACCTATACAATTTACCATTGTATTGGGTGTGTTGGGGACACAAGAGACTCTTTGTTATTTGGTTACAGGGTTGTTTGAGAGAGACCATCTTCATCCTACGCCTCCTACAGATTGATAAACCTTAGGTCATCCACTTGAGGGAAATTTGCTACTGTCCTACAAACCTGTGCACTTGCAGGCCAACAACGTCTACAAGAAGAAGGTTGTGTAGTAGACATCAAGCTCTTTTCTAGCGCCGTTGCCAGGGAGGCTTGGTAAGCGGCACTCACTCACACCCCGTTAACTAAGCTCTTTTCTGGCGCCGTTGCCGGGGAGGTGAGTGCTTTAAGGTATATCTTTAGATCTTGCAATCGAATCTTTTTGTTTCTTGTTTTATCACTAGTTTAGTTTATAAAAGAAAAACTACAAAAAATGGAATTGAGTTTGTCTCATACGCTTCATCTTTTTAATATCTTTCGTGAGAATGATGGAAAGGAAAATTGTGCTCAAGTGCTAGAAGAAGAATTACATAGAATGTTTGGCATGAAATATTTGAATGATGAGCATGATTGCAATGTTATTAGTATGAATTCCTTGAATATCCATGATGCTAATGATATGCAAAGCCACAAGCTTGGGGAAGCTATGTTTGATGAAGATGATATGTTTAGTCCCCCAAGTTTTGATGAGCAAATTTATTATGATGAAAGCATGCCTCCTATTTATGATGATTATATTGATGAAAGTGGGTTTGGAAGAGTGTCAACTTTAGGAAGTAGTGATCCCACTATTTTGGAGGATGTTGAATCTTATGAAAGTGGATTTGGAAGAGTGTCAACTTTATTTAGTGATGATTCCACTATTTCGGAAGAGGTTCCAATTGATTATGAGAACAAAGTTGCTACCTATGATGATTATTGTGATGAAACTTATGCTATAAAAAGTAGTGATGATTATATTTATAAAACTTGTCATGATTATGATTACCATTTTTCTGAACATTACTCTTTTAATGTGGAAACAATTTTTAGTGTTCAAGTCTTTTATGATATTCCCACTTATCCGAATGAGAAGAATTGTGCTTATGTGGAGAGTAGTAAATTTTCTATGCTTGTAGATCATGAAAAGAATGCTTTAGGTGCTGGTTATATTGTTGAATTCATTCATGATGCTACTGACAATTATTATGAGGGAGGAATATATGCTTGTAGGAATTGCAATAATATCAAGTTTCCTCTCTATGTGTTGAAAATCTTGAAGCTATGCTTGTTTTACCTTCCTATGCTAGTTGATTATTGTTCCCATAAGTTGTTTGCTCACAAAATCCCTATGCATAGGAAGTGGGTTAGACTTAAATGTGCTAGTAATATGCTTCATGATGCTCCCGTTATGTTTCAATTCTTATCTTTTATGTGAGCATCATTGTCATCATCATGCCTAGCTAGAAAGGCATTAAAGAAAAGCGCTTGTTGGGAGACAACCCAATTTCTATCCTTACTGTTTTTGTGTGTCCACATGATTATGCTACTGTAGTAATCATGTTTTATATCTTTTGTTTCAATAAAGTGCCAAGTAAGACCTTAAGGATGGCTTACGGTGATAGTTGTGTTGATCCTGCTGAAAATCAGAAACTTTTGCATCCAGTAATTTAGTTTTTTTAATTCATAGAAACGTGCTTCTGATCTGATTCTTTTTGATCTGGATTGGTACACGAATTTATTAGGACTTCCTAATTTGGTAGAATGTTTGGAGCTCCAGAATTATACGTTTGATACAGATTACTACACACTGTTCTGTTTTTGACAGATTCTGTTTTTCGTGTGTTGTTTGCTTATTTTGATGCATCTATGGCTAGTATTAAGTGGTATGAACCATATATAAGTTGGAGTACAGTAGATATTACACCAATATTAATTTAGAATGAGTTCATTACAGTACCTAAGTGGTGGTTTTATTTTCCTATACTAACGGAGCTTATGAGTTTTCTGTTGAGTTTTGTGTTGTGGGGTTTTTCAAGTTTTGGGTAAAGATTTGATGGATTATGGAATAAGGAGTGGCAAGAGACTAATCTCAAGGATGACCATGGAACCCCAAGGTAATATTCAAGGACAACTAAGAGCCTAAGCTTGGGGATGCCCCGGAAGGCATCCCCTCTTTCGTCTTCGTTCATCGGTAACTTTACTTGGAGCTATATTTTTATTCGCCACATGATATGTGTTTTGCTTGGAGCGTCATTTTCTTTTGTTAGTATTTGCTTGCTGTTATTTAGAATAATGTTTTGCATCTTTATTTTCAATAAAAATGTCAAGGATAGCCTTTACCATGCTTATTTTGCTAGTATACATGTTGCTGTTTGAAAACAGAAAGTTTACCGGTGTTGCAAAAATTCCCTAGAAAAGTCAGAGAATGATACAATGTTGAAACCTTTTGGATAATGAGCTCTGATAAATTTACTACAGTGGGAATTTTATTTCATAATTGTTGGAGTTAGGGAAGTATTGATACTCTTGCATTCTTTACAGACTGTACTGTTTTGGCAGATTGCTGTTATGTTTGCATTGTTTGCATATGTTTGCTTGTTTAATGATTCTATTTGAGGATAGGAGTATTAAATATGTAGAGGAATTTAGTATGCAATGTTGAATAATACTTTTAATGATTTGCTAAAGTAGAAAATGATAAGGTTTTTCATTGGTTTATACTAACCTATCTCACGAGTTCTTGTTGAGTTTGGTGTGAATGAAGCTTTTGATAAAAAGAGAAACCATGATATGAGAGGAATTAAGGAGACACAAAAGTTCAAGCTTGGGGATGCCCAAGGCACCCCAAGATAATATTTCAAGAAGTCTCAAGCATCTAAGCTTGGGGATGCCCCGGTAGGCATCCCACCTTTGTTCTTCAACAACTATCGGTTAGTATCGGTTGAGCCTAAGTTTTTGCTTCTTCACTTGAGTTGTGCTAACCTTGCAATGTTATTTTATTTTGTTTTTCTTGCTGTTTGAATATAATACCAAGATCTGAAATTCTTAAATGAGATAGAGTCTTCGCATAGTTACATAATTATTTAGCTACTCATTGATCTTCACTTATATCTTGTTGGAGTAGTTTGTCATTTACTCGTGTGCTTCACTTATATCCTATGAGTAAATGGTTGAATGAGTTGATTGTCATAAATCTGAAATTATATATGCTTCATTTGCTTATCCCATGGGGAGTAATGACTTCACGTCTAAGAAGTAGAGGCTGTAAATTTATTGAAGGTTAGCAAGCATTGTATTGGTCATTTGAACAATTCATGAAAGAATATTGAAGGAAGAGAGATTTCACATATAAATATACTATCCTAGACATCTTTTATAATTGGGAGCACTCATTAAGTATGACATGCTAAAGAGTTGATGTTGGACAAGGAAGACAACATAATGGGTTATGTTTTCCGACATGTCAGTTAAAGTATATTGTCATGGATCATTCAAACATGTTGAGCTTGCCTTTCCCCCTCATGCTAGCCAAAATTCCTTGCACCAAGTAGAGATACTACTTGTGCTTCCAAATATCCTTAAACCCAGTTTTGCCATGAGAATCCACCATACCTACCTATGGATTGAGTAAGATCCTTCAAGTAAGTTGTCATCGGTGCAAGCAATAAAAATTGCTCTCTAAATATGTATGATCTTTTGGTGTGAAGAAAATAGCTTTATACGATATCTTGTTATGGAAGCAATAAAAGCGACGGACTGCATAATAAAGGTCCATATACAAGTGGTAATATAAAGTGACGTTCATTTGCATTAAGATTTTGTGCATCCAACCCTAAAAGCGCATGACAACCTCTGCTTCCCTCTGCGAAGGGCCTATCTTTTACTTTATGTCTTTTACTTTATGCAAGAGTCAAGGTGATCTTCACCTTTCCCTTTTTCATTTTATCCTTTGGCAAGCACTTTGTATTGGGGTGATCCTGATATATATATCCAATTGGATGTAAGTTAGCATGAACTATTATTGTTGACATCACCCAAAGGTGAATACATTGGGAGGCAACACTATAAGCCCCTATCTTTCTCAGTGTCCGATTGAAACTTCCTAACCATTAGTATTGTGTGAGTGTTAGCAATTATAGAAAACTATATGATAGTTGAGTATGTGGAGTTTGTTATTCCTGAAAATAAGATGAATTGCAATTGTTTGATGACTGAGAATGAAGTTTGCTAGTTTTCAAGAAAGTTTATGGTCTATGCTTGGACATGTGAATTGCTTGTTACTTTATCGTGAGAAGTTTTATGAGATGAACTACTATTATGACACATTATCATGCTAGAAAAGGTGATTGAAATTATCATTGATCAAACTTGTGCACCTTCTAGAATTCACACTTCATAACTTCTTTTTTATCATTTACCTACTCGAGGACGAGCAGGAATTAAGCTTGGGGATGCTGATACGTCTCCAACGTATCTATAATTTATGAAGCATTCATGCTATTTTATTATCTGTTTTGAATGATTATGGGCTTTATTACACACTTTTATATTACTTTTGGGACTAACCTACTAACCGGAGGCCCAGCCCATATTGCTGTTTTATTGCATGTTTCAGTATTTCGAAGAAAAGGAATATCAAACGGAGTCCAAACGGAATGAAACCTTCGTCAGCATGATTTTTTGGAAGAATATGATCCTGGAGACTTGGAGTTCACGTCAAAAGATACTCGAGGCAGCCACGAGATAGGAGCCCCCCCTGTAGAGCGCGCCCCCTATCTCGTGGGCCCCTCGAGCACCTCCCGACCGACTTCTTTTGCCTATATAATCCTACGTACCCTAAAAACATCGAATATGAAGATAGATCGGGAGTTCCGCCGCCGCAAGCCTCTGTAGCCACCAAAAACCTCTCGGGAGCCCGTTCTGGCACCCTGCTGGAGGGGGAACCCATCACCGGTGGCCATCTTCATCATCCTGGCGCTCTCCATGACGAGGAGGGAGTAGTTCACCCTCGGGGCTGAGGGTATGTACCAGTAGCTATGTGTTTGATCTCTCTCTCTCTCTCTCTCTCTCTCTCTCTCTCTCTCGTGTTCTCTCTATGGAACGATCTTGATGTATCGCAAGCTTTGCTATTGTAGTTGGATTTTATGATGTTTCTCCCCCTCTACTCTCTTGTGATGAATTGAGTTTCCCTCTTGAAGTTATCTTATCGGATTGAGTCTTTATTTGAGAACACTTGATGTATGTCTTGCCGTGTTTATCTGTGGTGACAATGGGATATCACGTGCCACTTGATGTATGTTTTGGTGACCAACTTGCGGGTTCCGCCCATGAACCTATGCATAGGGGTTGGCACACGTTTTCTTGACTCTCCGGTAGAAACTTTGGGGAACTCTTTGAAGTACTTCGTGTTGGTTGGATGAATTTGAGATTGTGTGATGCATATCATATAATCATGCCCACGGATACTTGAGGTGACAATGGAATATCTAGGTGACATTAGGGTTTTGGTTGATTTGTGTCTTAAGGTGTTATTCTAGTACGAACTCTTGAATAGATTGATCCGAAAGAATAACTTTGAGGTGGTTTCGTACCCTACCATAATCTCTACGTTTGTTCTTCGCTATTAGTGGCTTTGTAGTGACTCTTTGTTGCATGTTGAGGGCTTGTTATATGATCTATCTATGTTATTATTGTTGAGAGAACTTGCACTAGTGAAAGTATGAACCCTAGGCCTTGTTTCCTATCATTGGAATACCGTTTACGCTCATTTTTACCACTTGTTACCTTGCTGTTTTTATAATTTCAGATTACAAAAACCTTTATCTACTATCCATATTGCACTTGTATCACCATCTCTTCGCCGAACTAGTGCACCTATACAATTTACTATTGTATTGGGTGTGTTGGGGACACAAGAGACTCTTTGTTATTTGGTTGTAGGGTTGTTTGAGAGAGACCATCTTCATCCTACGCCTCCTACGGATTGATAAACCTTAGGTCATCCACTTGAGGGAAATTTGCTACTGTCCTACAAACCTGTGCACTTGCAGGCCCAACAACGTCTACAAGAATAAGGTTGTGTAGTAGACATCAGCCGTCTTCTTCTCTAGGGAGTCTCCTCCCTTCCTCCATCCGAGCACACTTATCCACCAGAGTGTATAACTCCTTCGCAGTCTTGGGCAACCGAACGTTCATCTTAGAATGTATCCGATGGTTGCGCATGTTGGACTGGAATGCAGCTATCACAGCTGCCGGGTGATGTGGAATGTTCATGTGTACTTGGCTGAATCTCTGCATGTATTTCCGCAAATTTTCTCCTTCCTTCTGCGGGAGGAGCCGCAAGTCGCCGGGCCACCCTTGTTTTTGATGGCCGCCTGTGAAGGCGCCAACAAACTCATGGCACAGGTCAGCCCAGATCGAAATGGAGTTCTCTGGTAGGTGCATCAGCCAAGACCTGACATTTGGCTTGAGTGCCAAAGGGAAGTAGTTGGTGAACACCTTCTCATCTCTTCCCCCGGCAGCTTGAACAGCGATGGTGTAGATGCTGAGGAACTCAGCCGGGTTTAGTCTCCCGTCGTACTTCTCTGGTATTTCTGGCTTGAACGTGCGAGTAGATGGCTAACAGACTTGCCGCAACTCTCGAGTGAAGGAGGGGCACCAAACCTCGAAAGGTAGGTACCCACCTTCACCGAGCGTGGGCTCGTCGACGTCGGGGCCATTTGTAGGACCTTGGAGTAAGTCTAGAGGGGGGTGATTAGACTACTTGACCAATTAAAAACTTAACCTTTTCCCAATTTTAGAGTTTGGCAGATTTTAGCTATCTTAGGACAAGTCAAGCAATCATCACACAATTCAAGCAAGCATGCAAAGTGTATATAGGCAGCGGAAATTAAAGCATGCAACTTGCAAGAAAGTAAAGGGAAGGGTTTGGAGGATTCAAACGCAATTGGAGACACGGATGTTTTTGGCGTGGTTCTGATAGGTGGTGCTATCGTACATCCACGTTGATGGAGACTTCAACCCACGAAGGATAACGGCTGCGCGAGTCCACGGAGGGCTCCACCCACGAAGGGTCCACGAAGTAGGAACCTTGTCTATCCCACCATGGCCGTCGCCCACGAAGGACTTGCCTCACTAGCGGTAGATCTTCACGAAGTAGGCGATCTCCTTGCCCTTACAAACTCCTTGCTTCAACTCCACAATCTTGTCGGAGGCTCCCAAGTGACACCTAGCCAATCTAGGAGACACCACTCTCCAAGAAGTAACAAATGGTGCGTTGACGATGAACTCCTTGCTCTTGTGCTTCAAATGATAGTCTCCCCAACACTCAACTCTCTCTCATGGGATTTGGATCTGTTGGAAAGAGGGTTTGAGTGGAAAGCAACTTGGGGAAGGCTAGAGATCAAGATTCATATGGTAGGAATGGAATATCTTGGCGTCAACACATGAGTAGGTGGTTCTCTCTAAGAAATGGTAAGTTGGAATTGTAGGTTTAGTCTGATGGCTCTCTCCACGAATGAAGAGGAGGTGGAGGGGTATATATATAGCCTCCACACAAAATCTAACCGTTACACACAATTTACCAAACTCGGTGTGACCGAATCGTTAAACTCGGTCGGACCGATTTAGTAAACCTAGTGACTGTTAGTGATTTTCGGTGGGGCTGACATGCATCTCGGTGAGACCGATTCGGTTAGGATTAGGGCATAACGTAATCTCAGTGAGATCGATTACACAAACTCGGTGAGACCGATTTGGTAATAAGCTTTCCGGAGAGTTGGTCAGGTAAACTCGATGGGACCGATTTGCTCTTTTCGGTGAGACCGAAATGTTACAAAAAGGAAACAGAGAGTTTACATTGCAATCTCGATGGGACCGATCGCTCACTTCAGTTAGACCGAAACGTTACAAAGGGAAACAGAGAGATTGCAACCACATCTCGGTGAGACCGAGATCCCTATCGGTAAGATCGATTTGCTTAGGGTTTGTGGCAGTGCCTATGACTTTTGGAATCGGTGGCGCCAGATAGAAAGAATCAGTGTGACCGATTTTGGCTTTAGGTTTAGGTCATTTGTGGATGTGGGAAAGTAGTTGAGGGTTTTGGAGCATATCACTAAGCACATGAAGCAAGAGGCTCATTAAGCAACACCTCATCCCTTCTTGATAGTATTGGATTTTCCTATAGAATCAATGTGATCTTGGATCACTAAAATGTAAAATGAAGAGTCTTGAGCTTTTGAGCTTGAGCCAATCCTTTGTCCTTAGTATTTTGAGGGATCCACTTTCATCATCCATGCCATGCCATTCATTGAGCTTTCCTGAAATAATAGTCTTGGAATAGCATTAGCTCAATGAGCTATATGTTCTTATGAATTACCAAAACCACCTAGGGATAGTTGCACTTTCAATCTCCCCCTTTTTGTTAATTGATGACAACATATAGATCAAAGCTTCGACAAATGATAATAAAATTTAAATAACATCGTCGCTTTGAGAAGTATGTGATAAGCAAGAGCTCCCCCTAAATTTGTGCATAGTTTTAGATTTGCTTTGGACTGCAAATGCACAATGAATTAGGCTCATGGGTTACTCTTCCATGTCACATACATCTTGGTGGAGCGCTCAGAATAATAAACAATGAATACATGCACTCATGACCAAGCATAGTGAGTGATCACATAAGATAGATGGGATAATATCAAGCATGCATAAGGGTAGCTTATGATCAAACACATGATCATCAATGTCTCACAAGCATAGTATCTCAACCAAAAGCAAACAAAGATTGAAAAACCACCAAATAAAGCAAGAGAGAACAAAAGCAACACACTCTCTCTCGAAGCCTATGATCTATACATTTTCCCCCCCTTTGGCAACAAGTTACCAAAAAGTTCATAGAAAATGCATAGTGCTAGATCGACTCTCAGGCTTGATCTTCTGGTGGTGGTGTCCTGATAACTCCAAGGACGAAGGCTTCAGTTGATGTAGAGGGTGCTGGAGTTGATGCTGAAGCTGGTTGCACTAGAGCTGAAGGGGCAGTGGCTGGTGCTGAAGTTGTTCTCTAGTGTCTGTCACTGGCACCGCAACTGACCTCTGGGCTCTGGGCACTCTGGAAAACACATTGGTGGTAGTCTTGCCCTTCCTCTCCTGCATGTCATCCTGCAGCTGCTGCACAACTGACTGAATCTCAGTTACCTTGACATCTAGATCATAGAATTTTTGTTCCTTGATTCTTTCCAGGCTCTCCTGGTTTTGAGTTAGGGTGGCCAACCCCTTCTCAATCCTTAGAGATGATGCTATCAAGTAACCAAGCTGCTCCTGTTTGGTTTTCAAGAAATATTCAGATGCCTCCTCTTGTGTTGGCATCTTGGCAGCCTTCTCCCTGTTTGCCTTCTCCTTCTTCTCCTGAGCTTGAACTGATGATGGATCATCCTCATTCATGACAACCTCATTGTCCTCAAAGTCTGGATAAAGTGGAAAGTGTTCCTTATCCAACTGATATTTTCCTGTGCCCATCTTTGAGTTTATTAATTCTTGAATCTGAGGTGCATATCCACAACTCCTCTTCTGATCTGCTGCAGTCCTCTTGATTGTTTCAATGATCAGGCTCATGACTTTGAATTTTTGTGGCACATCAAATAAATGCAACATATTGATGGCATGCCCTCTGATCATGTTATGGTCACCAGACTTGGGCAACAAAGTGTGCCTCAGTATCCAATTTATAGTAGGCAACCCTGACAATAGAAAATGGACTGATCCAAAAGTGAAAGTCTCCAGTGCTTTGTCTGGGATCTCCTTGTACATGTGTGCCATAGTATTGTGTCCCATTTTCTTCTTGGCATATACATCCAGATCATCATCATTTTCCTTTGGGGCATTTATCAGTTTTGCCCATTCTTCTACAGTGTATTGGTACCTTGTACCTTCAGACATCCAAACAATTCTTCCATCTGGGTAAAAATGTGTTGTGGAGTAGAATTGCATGATAAGTTCATCATTCCAATTTGTGAGCTTTTACCCAACAAAATCTGCAACTCCACAAGCAACAAAGCTGTCTTGCACTCCAGGATAGTGTTGTTCATTTTCCTTGATGAATTTCCAGTCAACCCACCTCATGTCACAGACTATGGGCTTCTTGTCCAACAGAATTGTTTCATAGAAGTCCTGCTATTCCTTTGTATGGAACCTGTAATCAATAGCAGTTCTTCTCCTTGTGGCATATGGATCTGCCATTCTCCACAGTCTCAGCCCTGAATCCTTCCTGATTCTCATGTCCTCAGCCATAGGATGGGCATCATTGTGGTCTAGTATCTTTGGCTTGAGCTTCCTTAGAACCTGTCCTTCTTCATCTTCTGAATCTTCAGCAACATTGGGCACTGGGGCCTTGTTCTTCTCAGCAGCTGGAATACTCCTAGTATTCCTCTTTGGAACTGACTTGGCCTTGGGGGCAGCTTTGGGTGCTTCCTTGGGCTTAGATGTTGCAGCCCCAGATTTAATAGCATCACCCATGAGCTTAGCTTCCTTTGGAGCTGGTGCAGCAAGCTCTTCCTCTTCCATCATGGAAGGTTGCCCAACAACTCTGGCCATGGTCTTCTTGACCCTTTCCTTCCTCTTCTTGCTTTCATCAGCTGGCTCTTTGGGATCAGGATTTTCAGGCAGTTGAGTTGATGCTCTGGCCTTGGGCATAGGTTGCCTTCTTGCAGGCCTTTTAATCTTCATGCCTGGCTTTATATCCTTTGCTGAGCCATATTCCTTCTTGAGCACCACTTTCTTGGAAGTAGCCTCATCTTCCTTAGGTTTGTAATCTTCATCCTCTAAATCTGAAGTTCTTTTCCTCCTTTGCCTAGTTGCAGCCTTAGGAGAATTGCTAGGAGTACTTCTGCTCCCTTCATCTGAAGTTGAGGGACTAGTGCCCTCACTCAAGTCCATCTGCTCTTCTGACATGTTCTGGCTGTCACTTTGTTCAGACATACTGCAAAAGCTGACTGCTGACCCTGTGAAGAGTTATAGATGAGATAGAAAAGATGAGCATCACAAAATGCAGAGGTTTTTTCAAAAGAATGACTCAAAAGTTCAGTCTTAGTTTTCCTCAGAAAGCATTTCGGATCCATCGATTTTCAAACTCGGTGATACCGAAGCAGTTTTGGAACCTAAACGGATGATCTCAGTTGGACCGAGTTTCAGTTCGGTGGTACCGAGACTGCTAGGGTTTCACAGAATCCTCAAATCGGTTGCACCGATTAATAATTCTCGGTCATACCGAGAGTCACTAGTGCAATGGCATAAGCCAAATCGGTGAGACCGAGTTTTTCAACTCGGTGGGTCCGAGATGGTTTCGGCGGAAACCTAACCCTAAAAATTTGAATCACATCTAATCCATGAACTACTTTGGCTGGATAGAAGAGTTTCAATCGTGGCAAGAGTCAATATGAAAACAATGTGCTAGGAACCATACGTGGATAGCACAAAGATTAAGTCCATACCCTAACTTGGCGGTGGACTTGCTACGACGGCAACGGTGGGGAGGAAATCCGTTGACGGCGGTGGAGGCCAGCGACAGGAGGCTGCTGGCGACGAGGAGACGATCCGGAGACCACGATGGCAGAGCGAGTTGTTGCACGGGTGAAGGGTTTCGGAGAAATTTCCAAAATTTTGCCCGTGGCTATATATATAGCTCGACCCTGTCGGTGTGACCGAGTGGAACAACTCGGTGGCACCGAGATGCATAACTCTATTCAGTTACAGCAAATCGGTGAGACCGAAAAGTTCAAATCGGTTGCACCAAGATTGAAAACTCAGATCAACTTGATGATCTCGGTAGGACCGAAATGGAAGGATCGGTCAGACTGAGAATCACTAAGAGGTTTTGGAAGTTTAAGTCTATGACGAATCGGGGACTCCGAGTGCTCCTCACACAGAGTGGTTCGAATCTGACTTGATCAAATTTTGTGATGTAGCATGAATAGAGTTTGAGACGAGAAAAGCATAGATAGCTAAAGAAGGTTCTTAGGCATTCTTGTCCATCCACTTGGCACAAAGAAAAGAATCCAAACAAACAAAACAACAAGTGGATGTCCTTGAATGAGTAAAATATGCACCAACATGCTCACACAATAAGATGGCAAATGAAATATGTGACAAAGCATGCACAACCAATTCTAGCATCTATCAAACAATTGGCGATGACTAGGTCATCTATATATGAGTATATTGACTTAGGAGTCAAATGAGAACATTTGATCATAGGTCATACTCATCGGTTAAGCTCAAGTGGGGTTACCACTTTTACATAATGCATTAATGTGTTCACACCATTAGAGTTGCTTTGACTCAATTCTTAGAGTTAAGCTCCCCCTAGATGTGAGATCCCCCCTTAGAGGGATGAACTAACCTTGGGTTTTGTCAATGATGACTTCATGTAGGTGTTGAAGATGTGGATGCTCAATGTTGATGTAGATCATTTTGAGCAAACCTTTGGAGTGAGTTGCACTTTCAACTTGCCTACATGGGTTAGTCCCACAAGGAACAAACAAGAATATCCATAGACATAGAGTGATGCACACACAAGATGATGTCCATGAAAACATTAGGTTACCTTGTCCCTTGCCTTACCAACATGAGGGTTCGTGACTCCTTGAACTAGTGCAAGATGTGAAAGTTGATTGCACTTGTTCTTGCCAAAATGATATGAGTGAAGAATGTTGGCGGATTCACCCTCAAGAA
Source organism: Triticum aestivum (assembly GCF_018294505.1). Classification (NCBI taxonomy): domain Eukaryota; kingdom Viridiplantae; phylum Streptophyta; class Magnoliopsida; order Poales; family Poaceae; genus Triticum; species Triticum aestivum. Next base: position 184,637,595 of record NC_057804.1, read on the forward strand.
CTCTCTAGTTCTTATTCTTCGGGATCCACATCATCTTGATGGGAATCCTTGGAGTTGTAGTTGTACTTGATGAAGTAGAACTTGACATAGTCTTGGGGACCCAACTGAACGAGGTTTTAGGTGCTTCATCAAATGCATCAATCTCTTCTTGAAGCTTGTCCTTGCCTTTGTTCTTGTGGTCTTGTGGTGGAAGATCATCTTGAGCTTGTGTCCCCTTGAAGGAAGTAGGATCATACTTCTCTTGTTGAGGAACAAACTTTGTCTTGGGGTATTGATCTTCTTCCCACTCAACTCCATTGGCGTTGAACTTTCGTTCAAAACCAACACCTTGATTCTTCCGGTGCCTTCCTTGCTTGCGTACAATTTCCTCGAATTGCTTACTCCCGGCAAGGCTCTTGTAAACACCTTTCTCTATAATTCCCTTCAATAAACTATTTTCTTTCTCAAGTGTAACTTGGCTAAGAGAATCATTAGTGGAATCAAGAGAACTACTAGAAGCAACAACATTGGATTTGACATTATTATTGTTACTACTAGAGGAAGTATCTTTCTTGTACTTGTTACTAGACTTGACTTGAGGCATGTAAGTAGATAAGAGTAAATGCTTGGCAATGTAAGAAGAACTTTTCTTGCGGAGATCATCATTGATTGCCTTTAAGAACTCATGCTCTTGCTCAAGATTGAGCTTTTCAAAGCGTAACTTCTCATGAGCCCTTAAAAGTTCTCGATGATCTTCAAAGATAGTTTCATGAGCCAACTTAAGAGTGTTTAGTTCTTTAGTTAGAAGCTCAATTTTCTCCTTATCATTGTCATTCGTTTGATTAGCATGATTAATTGACGTTTCATCATAGTATTCATCACTAGAGTTGTCAACAAGTAAATCATCATCCACAAGCAAGTCATCTTCATCACTATTAAAATCAACATACTCGGGATGTGTTACCTTTGGACCTTTGGCCATGAAGCATCTTCCAATTCCTTCATTTGGTGAATCAAATATGTCGTAGGAGTTGGTTGACACAAGTGCTAGACCGGCAACACCTTCATCTTGAGTATGTTCGGATTCGGAGTGATAGCTTCTCTCGGAGTGATTGTCGAAGTCGGAGCCGGATACCCATTCACCAACATGAGCTTGATGTCTTTGTTTTGTGTAGATCCTTGATGACTTGTCCTTCCTTTCCGAATCCTTGCTTCTCCGTGAGGGTCTTCGTTCATAACGATCATCTCTACTCCTCCTCTCTCTTGGTGGTGATTCTTCTCTTTTGCTTCTTCTTTTTGGAGAATCTTCTCTTCTTTTGTAGGGTGCCGTACACTCATTGGAGTAGTGTCCAGGCTTCCCACAATTGTAGCAATTGCGCTCTCGACTAGAAAATCTCTTGTCATGATAAGACCTTGACTTGGAGCTTCTTTCTTTGCTTCTACTCTTGTAGAATTTGTTGAAGTTCTTCACCATTAAGCTCAATTCTTCATTGTAGGTTTGTTTCTCACTTGATGATGTGGGGGCTTCACTTGAGGCTTTGTAAGCACCACTTGACTTGCTGTGAAGTTCCTCCTTATCCTTGAGTGACATCTCATGAGAAACAATCCTTCCAATGACTTCTGTTGGCTTGAGATTTTTGTAGTTTGGCATCATTTGGATCAATGTGCACACGGTATCATACTTTCCATCCAATGCTCTTAGGATCTTCTTGATGATGAATCTGTCGGTCATCTCTTCACTCCCTAAGCCGGCAATCTTATTTGTGATAAGTGCAAGCCTAGAGTACATTTCAGCGACACCTTCACCATCCTTCATTTTGAACTTGTCAAGCTGACTTTGGAGCACATACAACTTAGATTCCTTGACGGATTCGGTACCTTCGTGCATATCAATCAAAGTATCCCAAATTTCCTTTGCATTCTCAAGACGGCTGATTTTATTGAATTCTTCGGGGCACAATCCGTTGAAGATGATATCACAGGCTTGAGCGTTGTATTGCAGCATCTTCAATTCTTCCGCATTTGCTTCACGGTTCGGTTCTCTCCCATCAAAGAATTCACCTTGCAAGCCAATACAAATAATTGCCCAAACGGCGGGGTTATGTCCAAGAATATGCATTTTAATCTTATGCTTCCAACTAGCAAAATTAGTACCATCAAAGTAAGGACCTCTACGGTGATAATTTCCCTCGCTAGACGCCATACTCTCCTAGGTTGTGAAACCAAGGCTATGACCACCAAAAGCTATGGAAATCAAAGCAAATGGAGACCAAAGCTCTGATACCACTTGTAGGACCTTGAAGTAAGTCTAGAGGGGGGGTGATTAGACTACTTGACCAATTAAAAACTTAACCTTTTCCCAATTTTAGAGTTTGGCAGATTTTAGCTATCTTAGGACAAGTCAAGCAATCATCACACAATTCAAGCAAGCATGCAAAGAGTATATAGGCAGCGGAAATTAAAGCATGCAACTTGCAAGAAAGTAAAGGGAAGGGTTTGGAGGATTCAAACGTAATTGGAGACACGGATGTTTTTGGCGTGGTTCCGATAGGTGGTGCTATCGTACATCCACGTTGATGGAGACTTCAACCCACGAAGGGTAACGGCTGCGCGAGTCCACGGAGGGCTCCACCCACGAAGGGTCCACGAAGTAGCAACCTTGTCTATCCCACCATGGCCGTCGCCCATGAAGGACTTGCCTCACTAGCGGTAGATCTTCACGAAGTAGGCGATCTCCTTGCCCTTACAAACTCCTTGGTTCAACTCCACAATCTTGTCGGAGGCTCCCAAGTGACACCTAGCCAATCTAGGAGACACCACTCTCCAAGAAGTAACAAATGGTGCGTTGACGATGAACTCCTTGCTCTTGTGCTTCAAATGATATTATCCCCAACACTCAACTCTCTCTCATAGGATTTGGATCTGGTGGAAAGAGGGTTTGAGTGGAAAGCAACTTGGGGAAGGCTAGAGATCAAGATTCATATGGTAGGAATGGAATATCTTGGCCTCAACACATGAGTAGGTGGTTCTCTCTCAGAAATGGTAAGTTGGAAGTGTAGGTTTAGTCTGATGGCTCTCTCCACAAATGAAGAGGAGGTGGAGGGGTATATATATAGCCTCCACACAAAATCTAACCGTTACACACAATTTACCAAACTCGGTGTGACCGAATCGTTAAACTCGGTAGGACCGATTTAGTAAATCTAGTGACCGTTAGTGATTTTCGGTGGGACTGACATGCATCTCGGTGAGACCGATTCGGTTAGGGTTAAGGAATAACGTAATCTCAGTGAGACCAATTACACAAACTCGGTGAGACCGATTTGGTAATAAGCTTTCAGGAGAGTTGGTCAGGTAAACTCGGTGGGACCGATTTGCTCTTTTCGGTGAGATCGAAATGTTACAAAAAGGAAACAGAGAGTTTACATTGCAATCTCGGTGGGACCGATCGCTCACTTCGGTTAGACCGAAACGTTACAAAGGGAAACAAAGAGATTGCAACCCCATCTCGGTGAGACCGAGATCCCTATCGGTAAGACTGATTTGCTTAGGGTTTGTGGCAGTGGCTATGACTTTTGGAATCGGTGGCGCCGGATAGAAAGAATCAGTGTGACCGATTTTGGCTTTAGGTTTAGGTCATTTGTGGATGTGGGAAAGTAGTTGAGGGTTTTGGAGCATATCACTAAGCACATGAAGCAAGAGGCTCATTAAGCAACACCTCATCCCTTCTTGATAGTATTGGCTTTTCCTATAGACTCAATGTGATCTTGGATCACTAAAATGTAAAATTAAGAGTCTTGAGCTTTTGAGCTTGAGCCAATCCTTTGTCCTTAGTATTTTGAGGGATCCACTTTCATCATCCATGCCATGCCATTCATTGAGCTTTCCTGAAATAATAGTCTTGGAATAGCATTAGCTCAATGAGCTATATGTTGTTATGAATTACCAAAACCACCTAGGGATAGTTGCACTTTCACCATTGCGCCTATTAGACTAGTGGCGGGTGTGGCGGTGTTGTTCGATGGTGACGCGCACGTCTTCCCTCCGCCTTTCTTCAAGGACTCGCCGCTGGTCCCGCCATGCTCGGGGGTAGGATGAAGCCATCAAGACATCATCGAGTTCTTGGTCGAGTGGCTCTAGCTGCGGCCCCTGTGTTGGTTGCCGTGGAGGGGACTGCACCGTGGGGGTGGCCCCTTCGGGACGGCCAGCGGCTTGAGCCGTTGTTGCCGCCTGTGGAGGCCATGACGGGCCTGCTCGCTGTGATCCTCCCGCCACAGCCAGAACCAATCAGACTCTGGATGGTGGCTCTCCACTCATCCATCTGATCGGTTGTTAGAGGAAAATTTAACAGGAGTTGGGCCAGTGCCATGGCCTCCGAAGCGAAGCTCGGTATGGGTGACGGCATAGATTCTAACATCGCCTGGCTTCTGACGGTCCTGGTAGTGGCAGCGCCATGCTCTCTTCGTCGCGAGCCAATCGCTAGGGTGGTGTGGTGGTGAAGCAGTTGTGCTTGGGGGTCGGCGGCTCCGTTCTATGCATCGGCTCAGCCGACCCGCTTCGGGGGTGGCCCGTGCCCTGCGGCCACACGCACGGGTGGAGCGGCCGGAGGGTTGCGGTTTGCCCTAGAGCAAGTGCCACCGCTGTGGCTGCATCCTTTGGTGGGGTGGAGAGGTGCGGTCAGAATAATCTCTCCCCCCGCATCTTGTGGAGCATGGTCGCTGGGATGCTGTTGATGTTGTCCTCCTTCGGTGCCTCCTGCTCTCGCTTCGGCCGCAGGGGAGGTGGTGATGACTCCGCCTGCGCTGACCACATCCCCTGCAGCATCCACGTCTCCATGCGTCCCCGTAGCCCCCGCGGCACCGGCGGCCACATGCGACGGGGCCTTCGGGGTGGACGGGCGAGCTGCAGCACCGAGCTTGTTCTCAGGCGCCATGGATGACGAAGCCGTCGATGAAGAAATCGGTGATGAAGATGACACGTTGCGTACACTTCTCGGGTTCGCGCAAGCGCCTCCCCCTACCTGGCGCGCCAAAGATGTCGTGGGAAACCACGACCACCTATGGGGCCATCAGCCCATTGTGGTTCGGCAGGGGGGATGGGCACATTGCACAAAGAGCGGAGGGCGTAGCACAGCACAGATGGTGACTAAAGTCGGGTTGGCTCGTTGAGTACCCGCAAGTGATTCCGATGTGGGGGCTGGAAGGACAGGTGGCTTCATCCCAGTAGAGGTGGGCCTGGGTTCCCGACGGCCCCCAGCTGTTACTTTGAGGCGGAGCGATAGGGCAGGTTGAGACCACCTAGGCGAGAGGTGGGCCTGGCCTTGGTCGGCATTCGCGGTTACTTCATAATAACACACTTAACGAGATCTTGGTAATTGATCTGAATCTGGCCACTAGCCTATACACACTATCCAACTACGCGGGAACAGTTATGGGCACTCGACATCGTGGTATCAGCCGAAACCTTCTTGACGTCAGCGACTGAGCGGCGCGCGCCGGGTTGGAGCGCGTAATGCAACTTCCTTTGTAATGGAGGTTGCTACGTCTGCTCATCGGCCGCGTACGCAACATGCAGGTGTGCAATGGGCGATGGGCCCAGACCCCTGCGCGCATAGGATTTAGACCGGCGTGTTGACCTCTCTGTTGTGCCTAGATAGGGCGGCGACGTGTTCATCTTCCGAGGCTGGGCATGACCCAGGGAAGTGTGTCCGGCCAGAGGGATCAAGCGTGTTGGGTTATGTGGTGCACCCCTGTAGGGAAGTTTATCTATTCCAATAGTCGTGTCCCTCGGTAAAAGGACAACCCGGAGTTGTACCTTGACCTTATGACAACTAGAACCGGATACTTAATAAAACACACCCATACAAGTTCTAGAGACATCCCGGTGATCATTTTCCCACAGGGCAGCGAGGGGAGGATCGCCGGGAAGGATTATGCTACGCGATGGTACTTGGAGAACTTCATTCTACTCTCTTCTACATGCTGCAAGACAGAGGCTGCCAGAAGCGTAGTCTTCGATAGGACTAGCTATCCCCCTGTTATTCTGGCATTCTGCAGTTCAGTCCACCGATATTGCCTCTTTACGCATATACTCATGCATATGTACTGTAGATCCTTGCTTGCGAGTACTTTGGATGAGTACTCACGGTTGCTTTGCTCCCTCTTTTCTCCCTTCTTTTCTTTTCTTCTCGGATGCCACAACCAGACGTTGGAGCCCAGGATCCAGACACCACCGTCGATGACGACTCCTACGACACTGGAGGTGCCTACTACTACGTGTAGGCCACTGACGACAACCAGGAGTAGTTTAGGAGGATCCCAAGCAGGAGACCTGCGCCTCTTTCGATCTGTATCCCAGTTTGTGCTAGCCATCTTATGGCAACTTGTTTATCTTATGTCTGTACTCAGATATTGTTGCTTCCGCTGACTCGTTTATGTTCGAGCACTTGTATTCGAGCCCTTGAGGCCGCTGGCTTGTAATATGATGCTTGTATGACTTATTTTATTTTTAGAGTTGTGTTGTGATATCTTCCCATGAGTCCCTGATCTTGGTCGTACACATTTGCGTGCATGATTAGTGTATGATTGAATCAGGGGCGTCACAGTTTGGGTATAAGCTTCTCACAAACCAGGGCTTCGCACAACAAGCCTGATGGTTTCGGTAGGGAACGTTTCACCTTTCTGGACGAAACGATAGCCATTGCCTCTTCTTGATTTCAATTTTTTCTCTAGTGAACATAGAACAACATGAGTTTTGTGTTAATTTTTGGAATTTTTCGGGGTTTGTTAGCACATTCTTATGCATTAATTGAGTTTTCAATGCATTTATGTGCATAATTTAAATTTGAACTACATGCACATGCTCTAATGCATATAAATTGGTCAAAAATTCAAATTTGTGTCCTTGGTTGCATGCTTATGTCCCATGCAAGAAATAGGAATGAATGTCAAACACCCTGCCATCGTCACTCGGCCGCAAACATTGAGATACCTAGTTTTTAAATTCTAGTAAATCCAAAACTCATCTGAAATTCATGAAACATGGCATGCTATCATGGAATGGCACCCAACATGTCGTGGTAAATTTTTTGTCCCATTTGGGGCAGGTTTGGGTATAAGCTTCTCACAAACCAGAGCTTGTCACAACAAGCCTGATGGTTTCGGTAGGGAAAGTTTCACCTTTTTGGATGAAACGATAGTCGTTGCCTCTTCTTGATTTCAATTTTTTCTCTAGTATCAACATAGAACAACATGAGTGTTGTGTTAAATTTTGGAATTTTTGGGGTTCGTTAGCACATTTCTTATGCATTAATTGATTTAAATGCATTTATGTGCATAATTCAAATTTGAACTATATGCACATGCTCTAATGCATATAAATTGGTTGAAAATTCAAATATGTGTCCTTGGTTGCATGCTTAGGTCCCATGCAAGAAATGGGAATGAATGTCAAACACCCTGCCACCGTCACTCGGCCGCAAACATTGAGATACCTGGTTTTTAAATTCTAGTAAATCCAAAACTCGTCTGAAATTCATGAAACCTGGCACGCTATCATGGAATGGCACTCGACATGCCGTGGTAAAAAAAAATTCCCATTTGGGGCAGGTTTGGGTATAAGCTTCTCACAAACCAGAGCTTCTCACAACAAGCTTGATGGTTTTGGTAGGGAACGTGCCACCTTTGGGGACGAAACGATACCCGTTGCCTGTTATTGCTTTCAAAAAATTTCTAGTGTCAACATAGAACAACTGGAGTGTTGTGTTAAATTTTGGAATTTTCCGGGGTTCGTTTGGACATTTTTATATATTAACTGGGTTTTCTAGGCATTTTATGTGCATAATTCAAATTTGAAGTACATGCACATGCTCCAGTGCATATAAATTGGTTGAAAAATCAAATATGTGTCCTCGGGTGCATGCTTAGGTCCCATGCAAGAAATGGGAATGAATTTCAAACACCAGGGCACTATTGACTGCCGCCAAAATGTTGAGATACTTTGTTTTTAAATTCTAGTAAATCCAAAACTCGTCTGAAATTCATGAAACTTGGCATGCTATCATGGAATGGCACCCGACATGCCGTGGTAATTTTCGTTTCCATTTGAGAGAAGGCGCACTCGAATAACAGTCAACAAAGGCATTTTGAAACTGTCGGATTTCGGGTTTCGGCAGACCCTATAAGTTTGAACACTAGGGTGCGCGCGGAGATCTCGCCCTCTGCCTACCTTCTCCTCACCGCCTCGCTAGGATCTAAGCTATGAAACGGACAATACAAGAGACACGGGGTTTATACTAGTTCGGGCCACCATTGTGGTGTAAATCCCTACTCTAGTTTGTGGTGTGGTGGATTGCCTCTTGGGCTGATGATGAACAATACGAGGAAGAACAGCCTCACGAGGGTCTGTTCTTGGCAGGTGCGATGAACTGCTGGGGGGAGTTCTGTCGCTCTCTCTACTGGTTTCTAGGTGAGGATCCGATTGATTTCTCGATGCCTCTACCTTGTGGGTGGCTAGTCCTATTTACAGGCAAAGGCCCTGGGCCTCTTCCCAAATATTGAGCGCGAAGGGCGCCAACAATTGGCCATTTTGAAGGGGAACATCTAGTACACTTATCCTGACTAAAGTTGGTCCTCGCCTGCCAAAGGCTCTGGCGGTGACGCCGGCTCGGGCTCCACGATGACCTCCATCCTGCCGTTCTGCTGGTCTTGGTCTTGTTGCACCGAAATGGATGCCTTTGCTTGATGCTCTCGCCTGCGCTGGCTCCCTTTGCACCAAATAGGAAAGAAGGACACTGTGCAGGCTAGCGCCCCCTTGGCGCCCTTGGTCGTCATGGCTTGCATCATGGGCACCTCGCGAGGTACCCTGCCTTGATCTCTCCGCCTCCTCGCGAGCCAGCCTGACGAGGCCGTGCCTGAGGAAGCCTCCTGTTGTCCGCCCCGCGAGGCTTGGCCCCTCGCGAGGGTCCTGAGCTCGTGTTGACAAAGATGGGCCATGCTGGGCCGCCCCTTGAGCTACGCCGCAGGCCGCAGGCAGGCAAGTCTGGGGACCCCCATTCCCAGAACGCCGACAGTAGCCCCCGGGCCCAAGGCGCGCCCGGACTTGGCTGAGCAGAGAGGCGAAGGGGAAAGCGCGAAGCGCCGCGGGCCTTAACAGCCTGCGGCCTCGGGCGCCGCGTGGCGGTTGGTTGTACATGGACGGCTCTGCGACCGCGTGAATCGACAAAAGAGCGGCGTCTGCCTAGGCTTTGCTTCCCGTGCTTCCTCCAGTCATTGCCCAGATCCCCTTTCTTGCGCCCTTCCTCTCTGCCTCCGAAATCTTCAGATCTACTTCGACCGCGCACCCTAGCAAGTCATGGCGCCTCGCCAGACCCCGGCCGAAGCTTGGTATTCGCCCGTCTTGGGCTTGCTGAACATGTCGGAGGCGAGCCTTGCCCGGATGCGCCGGATGGTGGCGACGCAAGGCGTCGACGGGGCGAAGGTGTTCAAAGCTGGCTCTGCCCCTCCTGAGGCCCAAGGGAGCACCTTCTACCCGCTCTTCCTAAGCACCATTGCTTCCGGTCTGGTGCCTCCTTTTTCTGAGTTCTTCTTCTCTGTCCTTCGCCATTACGACCTGCAAGCTCTGCACCTCCACCCCAACTCCGTTCTCCTTCTGGTGAGCTTCGCATACTATTGCGAGGCTCATGTCGGGGTGCAGCCTTCGGTGGCCTTCCTGCGCCACAACTTCTCCCTCCGGCTATCCCGCGGTCCTCTCTCCACGTGCGCGAGCTTCGTCGCGTATGGCGGTTCCAACGCCATCTCGAAGCCCGGGAAGAGGATTGAGGGCTTCAAGAACAAGTGGGTCATGGTGGATGCTGGGCGCATCCACCCTCGGCTGATTCTGCCCACGGAGCAGTCCACGAGCTCCGATGATTGGTCTCGCGCGGAACTCGTGGAGCCCCGCGCGAAGCCGGTGTTGGAGAACATGGACGCGGATCTGAGGCCGGGGAACATGGTGACGGCGAAGCTGACCGGCGCGTCGCTCCTGATGGAGTTCCCAGAGCATCAGGTGGCCCCACTTCGCAAGTATTCGCTCCCGCTGTGGAGGCCCCGCCTGAGCCCCGAAGTTTTGGCCGAAGAAGATCTGGCCGCGGTCCTCCAATCTTTGGTCAGAGGGGACGTGGCGAGGCTGGAGGGCGCCCCTGTACCCCTGTTTCTTTGAGATGATTGGGAGAAGGTGGTTGACTCCATGCCCGTTTTTAATGGGGACGGGTCCGTGCCCGTGGTGGCTCCCGAGGACCCGGCGGCCCAGGCGACGGTGAACGTGTCCTCCGGCGACTCTAGTGAAGAGGAGGAAGAAGAGGAGCGGGAAGGGGGGCCTGACTCCGAGGCTACCGACGGGGAGTCGAGAGCGCCTCTCCCCCGCGCAGGTCCCGCGCCCTCCGCCTTTCACCGAGCAACGACGAGGATGATGACGAGCGGGGCGGCGGGAGTTTGCCCCCGATCTCGAAGAAAGCCAGGTCTGGGCTGATCCCCCTCGGGTCTGCTCCGGCTCCGAGGCGGTCCGCAGACGTGCCTCCTGCTTTCGAACCTCTCGAGGTTGATCCCAGCAGCCGGCTCTTGGGCTTCAAGTACGGCCGGAGGTTGCTTGAGCTCGCGAGCGGCGACGAGTAAGTGCTCGGTTCTTGTCTTGTTCCTTGCTTTGTCGTTGAGGCTTGATGTCTGTATCTCTTGGCTAGGCTGGCGCCTGCGGCGAAGAAACTGAAGGGGGCTCCTGAGGCTCCGTCTGGGGCAGCACCTCTGCCCGCGAAGGGAGGTGGCTGCAAGGCACGGGCCTCTCCTGCCCGGTCGTCCTCGCGAGGCCTGGTGGAGCTGGCCGGGGCGAGCTCAGCTCCCATGGCCCAAGCGACTCCTGAGGTATCCCTGCCTGGTGCCATCTCCACAGCTGTTGGGGCGCAACAGGTCCTGCCTCAGGGTCCTGTGGTTACGCTGCCGTCCTCTCCTCCTACTCCACCAACTGTTGTCTCTCCGACCGCTTCCACCGTCTTGGATCGCGCTGCTACCGAACTGGACCGGCTGCGGCAAGATCTTCTGGGTGCCGACCCTCGCTTCGTGGCCGGGCGCCTGGAGCTGGCTCCTGGCTGGATTCGCTCTGACGCTTCGATTCGAGCAGCACTGGTTCAGGCCTCGACGGCTTGCGACGAGGAGAAGCTGGTCGTCCTTGAGGCGAAGGCTGCTCGCGACGCCGCCTTGGGAGAGGTGGCTAATGCTCAAGGCCGTTGCAAGGCATTGGAGAGCGAACTGCGGGGCCTGCGGGACCAGCTTGCCGAGGAGGCCCGCATCCGCCAGGAGAAGGAAGGAGACCTGAAGGATCGTGAGGCGGCCATCAAGGACCGAGACGTCAAGCTCAACAAGCGCCATGACCGCCTGGGCGTACTAGAGCAGGAGTTGGAGGCGTGGAAGGTCGAGCTGGACGGCAAGGCACGGGTCCTTGCCGAGGACCGTGAGGCCTTCATGGAGACGGAGGTGAAGGTTCGCGGCTTGCTGAAGTCGCTCTACGATAGCGGCCTGGAAAGCCCGCTGGCCGGCGCTGAGGACGGCCCCGCCAAGCTGCTCCCCTTCATGGTCCGTGCCCTTGAAGATGTCACCCTTGGCCTTGGCCCTACGGCCGAGGCCGAGGCACGCGTTTTGTCTTCTGCAGCGCTGACACGGGTCCTCACCCACGTCTACCTTTGCGACCCCAACGTCGACCTCGACAGCCTGCTGGAGCCAGCAAGCGGCAAGCTTGCCGCTGCCGCTACTGAGGCCGTGAAGGGTCGCGCGGAGGCTCTGTTGTCGAAGTTCTGGGCCTTCAGCACCCAACCGAAGCGAGGCACTGCCGGTCCTGCAGCTCCACGAGGCGAACCCACTCCGCGCAGCTCCGCTGCCAACAAATGAGTCTGTCGTGGCTCCTGTCCTGCTTTCAGCTTCTGCAACATGCATCATGCCTTGGGAAGGTGTTTAAACTTGTGTTTGGTATCGTGATAACAATTATGGACTGTAATGTTTGCTTTTGAATTCCTTGAAATTTGCGCTCTTCCTACTTGCTTATGTTCTACGCCGGCAGAGCCCGGCCCCGCGCATACCACTGCCGCCGTTAGCCCCGACCGGAAACCAGGACGGGACCAAGGAGTGAGGGGCTACATGACAAGTTAGGCTCCTGAGTCGTGATGCTCAGGAGTCCCCCTTGGCGCACGAACAACAAGCAAGGAGGTGAGATGTGTGGGTGAATCTGCCATTCTACGTCTGTAGAGCCCGGCCCAGCGCATACCTTAACCATCGTTAGCCTTTCGGAACTAAGAAGTGAGGGGCTACGTGACCAGTTAGGCTCCTGAGTCGCGATGCTTAGGAGTCCCCCTTGACGCTCAAACAGCCTTCCTACCTTAGCTTCGCTCGGGGAGAGACGCGCGACGAACCAGGCCCAAGGGGCCTGGCTGGGTGGCGTACGCCTGGGCATGACCCAGGCGCAGCCCCCGTGCCCAGCCCCCTCGCACGGCGCTCCGGAGGGGAGGCGTTGCATTGAGGCCAGACACTGAGCTCGGGGCTCCCTGAGGTCGATGCGGTCGGGGGCCACCCTCAGTTGTTTATCACCAACGCGGAGCATAGCGCTTCCGTATGTGTACGGGCATAGCCGCTCCTCGGCAGTGTCGTCAGCCAGCGCGGAGCATGGTGCTTCCACTGGTGCGTGGGAGGGGGCTCCCCTCCGGGAGGAGGCCCGGGGCATGTACAACCCCGCCCTGACACGTGGCCGGCATGGTAGGGCTTGAGGAGGTGTATCTGGGCACCCGTGAGCCAGCGCGGGACTCACGGGGCCCTACCTCAAGGCGGGTTGCGCCTGGCACTCGGCCTTAACTTGTGATGTGTTCCTGCAAATTTGGCCAGATGCTGATGCTCTGCGTCCTCGGGTCCCGACCCTCGAGCGAGTCTCAGCCGTCGCTGGTTTGCCAGGGCGCGATGCCGTGGACAAAGCCAGAGGGTGAGGGCTGGAGAGCCAGTAGGATCCCTGAGTCGTGATGCTCAGGTACCCCCCCCCTTTAACGCGCAAGCTTGGTTAGATGTCAACGCTCTACGTCCTCGGG
>NC_057804.1:184650868-184651110 GCF_018294505.1 Triticum aestivum
GTCCTCGGGTCCCGGCCCTCGAGCGATTCTCAGTCGTCGCTGGTTTGCCAGGGCGCGATGCCGTGGACAAAGCCAGAGGGTGAGGGCTGGAGGGCCAGTAGGAGCCCTGAGTCGCGATGCTCAGGTACCCCCCCTTTAACGTGCAAGCGGCCGACACGAAGGAAGAAGGGGTGCCATGGATAGGCACCAAATAACAAGCATGATGGGCCAAATGCATAGCCAGAAAATAAACGCAAGAGGGA
>NC_057804.1:184651181-184690379 GCF_018294505.1 Triticum aestivum
GATGCTCAGGTACCCCCCCTTTAACGCACAAGCTCGGTTCGATGTCGATGCTCTACGTCCTCGGATCCCGGCCCTCGAGCAAGTCTCAGTCGTCGCCGGTTTGCCAGAGCGCGATGCCGTGGACAAAGCCAGAGGGTGAGGGCTGGAGAGCCAGTAGGAGCCCTGAGTCGCGATGCCCAGGTACCCCCCCCTTTAACGCGCAAGCGGTCGACACGAAGGAAGAAGGGGTGCCACGGACAGGCACCAAATAACAAGCATGATGGGCCGAATGCATAGCCAGAAAATAAACGCAAGAGGGATACATGCCGCTGGGTCTGACCCGAGCGACTTGGGGATGATGCAGCCCGAGGGGCGCCCCCAACAAGGTAAGCTAAAAACATGAACAAAAGGGATACACGCCGCAGGGACAGACCCACGCATCCTGGGAATGATGCAGCCCTGGGGGCGCTCCCAGCTAGAAATGAAACTTGAAAGATGTCACCTGATAGTGTTGACGATGAAGGGGTGTTGAAGTAGCAGACGTAGTGGGCTGCGGGAGCCGATCATCATGAGCCCCCAGGCCCAGGAGCCCCGGGAGGCTCCGGAGGCGCCGGTGGCTCCTCGCGAACCATCTCCATCTCTGCCAGGACTGCGGAACGCCTGGCCTCTTGAGCCTCCAAGATGCTCCTTATGAGGCGCTGGCGCACCGCAGCCGTATTTGGCAAGCCGTAGGGCATGCGAACGTAGCTGTGGGCGGGCCTTCGCAGCGCCCCACGCGTGAGGGCCAGAAGCCCTCCTGAGAGGCAGCTCGGTTGAGCCATGGGATGTCGATGCAGACGCACAACCCACCATCCTCGCCTGGATGGGGAGCTGCGGCGGGTAAGCGGCGGCTGCCACTCATGACTCTTGACTCCTGCAACTCCTGTGTGACCTGACTGACGAACTCCTGAGGGTTTGTCCCTCCTTGCTTCGCTCCTTCCTGAGGGAAACATGCTCTGAAACACGCCTCCAAGTGGTGCCCAAGCGCCTCCCTCGTGACCTTAGCAAGGCCGGTGGCCCTCCAGGGGGGAGCCCCCGAGCCCTGCTTGAGGAGGGCGCCAGGCGCGCCTCCCTATGCGACAGAAGGAGGTCCCCCCTGAGCAGGCGCAGACCCTGAGGGGCCTGCCTCCTGAGGGGTCGGGCCTGGCGATGTCTTCTTCTTCTTAGGAGCGGCTTCGGGGAGCCTCCCACTCCCACGATCTGGGTCTTCAAGTGATGCGGCCTGAAAAGCTCGTTCCAGGGAGCACACTGCGTCTCTTTCTTCACAGGGCACCGTGATGACTCCACCGCTTCCTGGCATCTTGAGGTCGTTGTAGCCGTGATGAGTCACGGCCATGAACTTGGCGAGAGCTGGGTAGCCGAGGATGGCGTTGTATGGCAGGCGGATGTGGGCGACATCAAAGTCAATGAGCTCGGTGCGGTAGTTGTTGTGTGCCCCGAAGGTGACAGGGAGGCGGACCTGCCCGATTGGAACTGTGGAGCCATCGGTGACTCCAGAGAAAGGCTTGGTTGGCTGGAGCTGATCGTAAGGCACTTGGAGATTGTTGAACGTCTCTACGGACAGGACGTTGAGCCCTGCCCCGCCGTCGATGAGGGTCCTGGTGACTTGCACGTTACTGATGACTGGGGAGCAAAGCATTGGGAGGACTCCGGCTGTGGCCGCACACTTGAGCTGATCTACTGAGCTAAACGTGATGGCGCACGCCGACCACCTAAGGGGGCGCGTGGCTTCAAGCTTGGGGAGGACTGCATTCACTTCGCGGGCGAACTGCTTGAAGATGCATTGAGAGGCTGGGGCTTGAGCTCCGCCCAGGATGCAGGCGATCACGCGTGGCTCCTGGAAGCCCCCAGCCCCCTCGTCCTGATGATGGTCCTCGTTTCTCCTTGGCTGCGGAGGCAGTGGAGGGAGGCCTGCATTTCCTTGCGGGCGATCCTCGCGAGGCTGATCCCTCCGGTCTCCCTCGCGAGGTTGGTCCTGCCAGCGATCCTCGCGAGGTCGGTCGCGCCACCCTTGGCGAGGGCCGCGGTCTTCCCAGCGTCCTGCGTTCCTTCCTCCTCCTCGGCCATAGCCACGATCGTTGCGGTCGGGGCACCGACCGACCCTTCCTTATCACACGGTTTGGAGCTCTTAGCATTCGTTGGTGTTGTGGGTGTGGAGGTCGTGGTACACACAGTACCGGCTGCCCTTGAAAGACTCGGGCTGATCTCTGCCCTGCTTGGTGTCTGGTTCTATCACGAGCACGGCAGCCCCCTTGCGCTTCACGTCCTTGGCCTTGGATTTCTTCTCTTCTGGGTCTGCGGCTGGCAGTTCGAGAAGGGAAAGGCGCCCTTCCTCAGCCCTGGCGCACTTGGTTGCCAGGTTGAACAGCTCCAAGGAAGTGCACAGATCTTCATGCATCGCCAGCTCCTCCTTCATCTTGATGTCATGCACACCGTCGGAGAAGGCTAAGATGATGGCCTCCTCGGTCACCCTGGGAATCTTGAGTTGTGCGTTGTTGAAGTGCTGGATGTACTTCTACAGGGTCTCCCCTGGTTGCTGCTTGATGCGGTGCATGTCGCTCACGGCAGGTGGCTGGTCGCGAGTACCTTGGAAGTTGGCGATGAAACGGGTGCGCATCTCGTCCCAGGAGGAGATCGTGCCTGGGGCCAGGTTGAGGAGCCAGGTGCGGGCCCCGTCCTTGAGTGCCATGGGAAACCAGTTTGCCATGACCTTCTGATCCCCGTTGGCAGCTTCGATGCCCAGCTCGTAGAGCTGGAGGAACTCCGCAGGGTCGGCCGTGCCGTCGTAGCGATGGGGCAGGTCTGGCTTGAACTTACAGGGCCACGCAACGCTGCGCAGCTCGGTGGTGAAGGCGCGGCAGCCTGCTGTGGCCATGGGAGGCCTCTGGTGACGAGGATCTTGGTCTTGCGGGCCCCCATGCACTGCAGCTGGGAGCAGCGCAAGGTCTTAGCGTGCCGGAGCAGGAGCGTGGTCGCGACGGACCGGGGCAGGGAGCACTCGGGCAGCTTCTTGGGGGCGCAGAACCTCTTGGCAGCTCCGCTCTTGCTGTGCTGGCGTCGGACGGGGTGGGTTCTGTCCAGTGGCCACACGCCTTGGGGCCAGGGCGCCTTATTGAGGGGGAGGCGGCTGAGGCGCCCCTGGAGCTTCATTGCCCGCGCAGGGCGGGGCGCGGTGCAGCGAGAAGGACGGCGCGGGGGATTCCCCTGCGGCGCGGACGAGCTCGGCAACGCGGTCGAGCCATTCTTCATAGATGTCATCGACCGGGCGGTAGCGCAGGAGCTCGTTTGCCGCGATGAGCACAGCCCGAGCCTCCATGGCTGCGCGGGGTGCGCGGGACGAAGAACCTGCCGGGGCGAGCGAGGGAGTGGCAGTGCAGCCGTCTCGCCTCATGGATGGATGCTAGGATGATGCCTGCAGCTCATTCCCCACCGGGCCGGTGGTGGCATTAACGGCGGGCGACGGGGAACGGCGGGGGTGGCCGCCGACGGGGGCCGTCTGGGTGACGCGGGAAGCGAGAGTGGCTCGGTGCTCGGCGCGGGCCCGACGAGCGTCTGACATGGACGCGATGGTCGGTGAAGAACAGGGCGGTGGAAGGCAAATTCCGGCGCACCCCTACCTGGCGCGCCAAATGTCGGATTTCAGGTTCCGGCAGACCCTATAAGTTCGAACACTGGGGTGCGCGCGGAGATCTCGCCCTCTGCCTACCTGCTCCTCACCGCCTCACTAGGATCTAAGCTATGAAACGGACAACACAAGAGACACGGGGTTTATACTAGTTCGGGCCACCATTGTGGTGTAATACCCTACTCTAGTTTGTGGTGTGGTGGGTTGCCTCTTGGGCTGATGATGAACAATACAAGGAAGAACATCCTCGCGAGGGTCTGTTCTTGGCAGGTGCGATGAACTGCTGGGGGGAGTTCAGTCGCTCTCTCTACTGGTTTCTAGGTGAGGATCCGATTGATTTCTTGATGCCCCTACCTTGTGGGTGGCTAGTCCTATTTATAGGCAAAGGCCCTGGGCCTCTTCCCAAATATTGAGCGGGAAGGGCGCCAACAATTGGCCATTTTGAAGGGGAACATCTAGTACACTTATCCTGACTAAAGTTGGTCCTCGCCTGCCAAAGGCTCTGGCGGTGACGCCGGCTCGGACTCCACGATGACCTCCATCCTGCTGTTCTGCTGGTCTTGGTCTTGTTGCACCGAAATGGATGCCTTTGCTTGATGCTCTCGCCTGCGCTGGCTCCCTTTGCACCAAAGAGGAAAGAAGTACATTGTGCGGGCTGGGGCCCCCTTGGTGCCCTTGGTTGTCATGGCTTGCGTCATGGGCACCTCGCGAGGTACCCCACATTGATCTCTCCGCCTCCTCACGAGCCAGCCTGACGAGGCCGTGCCTGAGGAAGCCTCATGTTGTCCGCCCCGCGAGGCTTGTCCCATCGCGAGGGTCCTGAGCTCGTGTTGACGAAGATGGGCCATGCTGGGCCGCCCCTTGAGCCACGCCGCACGCCGCAGGCAGGCAAGTCTGGGGACCCCCATTCCTAGAACGCCGACAGAAACAACTGGCTGTCACTCTGACATCGCAAACAATTTAGATAGAACGCCCGTATGTACGGTGACAGCTTCCCCGGTAAGCCAAGGGAAAATGTGCCAAGCAGGATTTGTGCAGCTCTTCATCGCAAACATTTTAAATATAACACGTGTATGCAAAGTGAGAGCTATGGTCTTCCGCAGTAAGCCAAGGGAAAATTCGGTGCGCGGGATTTGTGCATCTCTTCAACGCAAATGGTTCAGATTGAACAAGGTATGCAAAGTAAGACTTCGGCACTAAGCCAAGAGAAAATTTGGCAAGCAAGATTTCTACCTCCCTTCAACGCAAACGGTTTTTTGGGATGACCCATGTGCAACCATGTACAAACAATTTGGTAAGATTTGCATCTGTCATATTAGGTATATTGCCATTTGTCAAACTGGAAAGATTGACATCTGTTGATCTAGTAACATTGCCATTTGTCAATCCTTGTAACACTGGGATTTGTCAAAATATGCAGCTAAAAATCACTAGCACTATCTTGCAACTAAAATTCAGTAATTAAGCATAGATTTCATTCATACATT
Source organism: Triticum aestivum (assembly GCF_018294505.1). Classification (NCBI taxonomy): domain Eukaryota; kingdom Viridiplantae; phylum Streptophyta; class Magnoliopsida; order Poales; family Poaceae; genus Triticum; species Triticum aestivum. Next base: position 184,656,312 of record NC_057804.1, read on the forward strand.
AAGCAGTCGTGCTTAATTTATACAAACAGTTCAACTTTACAGCTGAACCGACCAACATTTCCCCAATTGTTGCCAGCCACGTACTAAAATAGCTAGTTCAACTATATATACTAGCTAATTTTAAGTACGTTGTACAGTTCCACCACATCTATAGTCATATGAACTGAACAAAATAGCCCCTAAATACTTTTACTACTACTATGGAGGGGCTTTGTACTACTTCCGACGGCCTCTCCTCTTCCAAGCACGCTCAATAAGAGGAAGAGGAGGAGCCTACCGACGAGCTGGACAACTGCAATACGGTGCCTGGTGCTGCTGCACCTTCAGCGATGCTCACCTCGAACGCACTGTGCCGCTCCAAATGACCCCTCTCAAAGTGGCCGGACTGCTCGTAGATCTCTTGATTCCTCGCCTCTGCATCGACGTGTGTCGCGGCCACGATGGCGGTAAGACTCTTTGCGTGCTCTACGAGGCGCTCCTCCTCGTCCCGCAGGAACTCGATGTAGCACACAAGGTCGCTGTCGCACGTGCGGGCCTCCACCTCTGCCTCCCTCCTGCAGGCGGTAGTAGAGCGGGTGATGATCCTGGCGGTCGACGGTGGGCTGGCGGCCATGGGGGACGATGATGGGGTGGCGGCCACGACCACCACCTCCTGCCTTCGGGCCGCGGTGGCAGAGCGGGTGATGGCCATGGTGGCCGGCAGTGGGGTGGAGACCATGACGACCACCTCCCACATTCGGGTTGCGGTGGCGGCGCGGGCTATGGCCCTGGCTTTCGACGAAGCTATGCCGGCAACGGCGGCCGGCAACAGCTGCCGACGGGCACCGGCAGCCAAGAGTGTGGTGCGTGTTCCGCGCACACCCAACTAGGACGCCACGCGCACTGCACTACGCCGGGGACTACGCCACCGCGGGGTGTAGCCTCCTAGCTGGAGCTATGCTCTGATGACGGCGGAGTGGCTGAGTGACGATGATGGTCCGGTGCCATTGCCGAGTTTGGGAGAAGCAGACGAGATAAGCTACAGGGAGGGAGGTGAAAATGTGACGCGGGACTCGCCGGGCGTGAGGGTTTATATAATAGGTTGATAGGCATTGGGATTTTGGGGGATTTCACCGAGTTGGGCGGGAAGCTCGCACGGGAACCTGCGTGGTTGCGCGGGAACGGGCTCAACACCGTTTGGCCAAAAGGACACCCCTGCGCGCTGGTCAAGCTTGCGCTCGGACCGTCTGCGGCAGCGGGGTGACAAGACGTGCGAGGGAAGGATGAAAGGACACGTACACATATGTTTAATAAAAAAAGTTTTCAATTTAATTAACTACTATATGCCCGTCCTGGTTTATAAGTAGGCTTTAGTTAATAAAATATAAATGCATGTCGCCAAACATTATATCGTCGGATTCGTATTTGAACATAGTTTCCAGTTATATAATTTATGTAACATGCATTATCATTTTGTTAGTTAAATTTGAGGTTATATACCGGCAAGCGTTTGCCCACAACACACATGGCGCCGGCCTATGCTCGCGTCCCTTGGCAAGCTCTGCTCGCCGTTAGGCGCCGCAACATGCTGTGCTCGCCGTTAGGCGCTACGGCGTGCTCTGCTCGCGTCTGTCAGCGCGCTCGGGTTGTGGACAGCTTTTCCTTGCGTGTTCAACTTCTATATGCATATATATGGTTGCTAGCCATCGAGGCGACCACGAAGCGCTCTGCTCGCGTCCCTCCGCATGCGCTCTGCCAGCGGTTGGGCCTGCGCACGATCACGTCGGGGGCCCCATATGCATGCGGTTGCGCCGCGCGCGTTGCCATGCGATGCAGTTATGTGCGGCACGATGGAGTTACGCGCTGCAAATTAGACTGTCATCAGGGCGTGTCGATCAATATTCGAGGCTGCCTGGCTTTCCCTTTAATTCTTGCGGCCATATAACCTTAGTCTCTTCAACCTTTCGATCGCACCCCACAACACAACAAGCACACCCACGATGACACATAGAGAGGGGATGTCTAGAGGCGCTCCAATGGAGTTCGACGAGCATAAAGTGGAGACCCACGCAACGGAGACGGATCTCTCAGTGGTGTACACCATCGACCCGGCCGTGGTGGACGACTACATCAACACCATTGAGCAGTTGCTTGCTGGAGACAAGTATAAGGTGGTCGGCATCGACCTCCAGTACACCACTGGTGTTCCCGACAAAGATCAGAAGTTTGTCATTGCCCAGTTGTGCATGCGCCATCATGTCCTCATCTACCACTACTGCATGGCCACAGAGCCTTGCAGTAGTTTCGCCAGGTTTGTCAACAGCACCGACTACAAGTTCGCTACGTTGGAAACCACTAACGATGTAAAAGCGCTCAGAGTTACGAGCTTAGTCTGCAAGAACCTTGTCGAAATCTGTGAGCACTGCAGGGTTTGGGCAGCACGAAGAAGGACTCCCTGGTTGAACTCGCCTCGGCCATCATCGACCCCTACTAAGAAAAGATGAAGCAGGATGCCCAGAGAACAAGTCCCGTATCCTGGCACAGGGCCTAGATGCGGTGACTAGATGAACCTCACCTCAGGTTCGCGGCCAAGAGCATGTACACATGCTACAAGATGCACATGCAGATCGTTGACATGAGGAAGTGCCTCGTTAACCAAATCGACGAGCCTGGATCGAGCCACAAGTAGAGCAAGCGTCACAAGCAGTAGATGATGATCAGATGATCATTTATGCTACTTAATCATGCATGTAATATATAGTTTACTTTGATGTGTGGAAATGGCATGTGTGTAGTAGCCACCTATGTAATTATGCATGCAACAGTTTACTTTGGTGTGTGCAAATGCCATGGTTATAGTTGCCACCTATGTAAGTGGATGTTTAATTTGGTTATGCAACCATGTCCTTATAAGTGTGTGTATATATATGTTGTTGTTTTGTATGCAATCCCATCGCACAACACACGCGTCTTATTAGCAGCAATCGTCTGTGTTATTATCGGTCTTCGCATACATTTCTGATTATAGACCTGTTTGCCGCGTATCACACACATCTTGTTATATTGAACCGTTTATGTTCTCTTGTCTCAACACAAACAGTTCATCCGCGTGAACCACATGCCGTATATCGCACACACCTTGATCTGGCTGACCGTTTCTTTTGTGTTGCATAATCACAAACAGTTCATCCTAGTGAACCGTATGCTATTTATCGCACACACCTTCATCTGGCTGCCCGTTTCTTTTGTTGCTCCTCATCGCAAACAGTTAATTGCACTGAACCGTATGCCCTACATCACACACGGAACTAAAATTTGAACCGTGTTTGATGCATCCATCATCGCAAACGGTTTGCACCTTTTTTATGGTTTTTTACACCACCATTTGTGATTAATGCATCGCAAATAGTTTCGTCAAAGGGTCTCTGATCTTAGTGTCGCGTTAGCAGCATCCTACACTAGTGATGGACCGCCGATCATCGGGCAAATCCACCAAAGTCCACACTTTGTTCTCATACATGGATCCTATCTCAGATTTCATGGCCTCAAGCCATTTATGGGAATCTGGGCTCATCATAGCTTATTCATAGTTCGTAGGTTCGTCATGGTCAAGTAACATGACTTCCAAAACAGGATTACCATACCACTCTGGTGCGGATCGTGCTCTGGTTGACCTATGAGATTCTGTAGCAACTTGATCTGAAGTTTCATGATCATTATCGGTAGTTTCCTCTCGAGTTGGTGTAGGCATCACGGGAACGGATTTCTCGGATGAGCTACTTTCCAAATTGGGAGAAGGTACAATTACCTCATCAAGTTCTACTTTCCTCCCACTCACTTCTTTCGAGAGAAACTCCTTCTCTAGAAAGGTTCCATTCTTGGCAACAAAGATCTTGCCTTCGTATCTGTGGTAGAAGGTGTACCCAATAGTTCCTTTAGGGTATCCTATGAAGACGCACTTGTCTGATTTGGGTTCGAGCTTAGCAGGCTAAAGCCTTTTGACATAAGCATCGCATCCCCAAATGTAAGAAATGACAGCTTAGGTTTATTGACAAACCATAGTTCATACGGTGTCGTCTCAACGGATTTTGACGGTGCCCTGTTTAACGTGAATGCAAGTGTCTATAATGCATAACCCCAAAAAGATAGTGGTAAATCAGTAAGAGACATCATAGATCGCACCATATCTAATAAAGTGCGGTTACTATGTTCGGACACACCATTACACTGTGGTGTTCCAGGTGGCGTGAGTTGTGAACTATTCCACATTGTTTTAAATGAAGGCCAAACTCGTAACTCAAATATTCACCTCCATGATTAGATCGTAGAAACTTGATTTTCTTGTTACGATGATTCTTCACTACACTCTGAAATTCTTTGAACTTTTCAAATGTTCAGACTTGTGTTTCATTAAGTAAATATACCCATATCTACTTAAATCATCTCTGAAGGTTAGAAAATAATGATACCCACCACGAGCCTCAACCCTCATCAGACCGCATACATCGGTATGTATTATTTCCAATAAGTCATTAGCTCGTTCCATTGTTCCAGAGAATGGAGTTTTAGTCATCTTGCCCATAAGGCATGGTTCGCAAGTATCAAATGATTCATAATCAAATGATTCCAAAAGTCCATCTCCATGGAGTTTCTTCATGTGCTTTACACCGATATGACCCAAACGGCAGTGTCACAAATAAGTTGCACTATCATTACCAACTTTGCATCTTTTGGCATCAGTATTATGAATATGTGTATCATCACGATTGAGATTCAACAGAAATAGACCACTCTTCAAGGGTGCATGACCATAAAAGATATTATTCATATAAATAGAACAACCATTATTCTCAGATTTAAATGAATAACCGTCTCGCACTAAACAAGATCTATATATAATGTTCATGATCAACGCTGGCACCAAATAACAATTATTCGGGTCTAAAACTAATCCTGAAGGTATATGTAGAGGTAACATGCCGATGCGATCACATCGACCTTGGAACCATTCCCGACGCGCATCGTCACCTCATCCTTAACCAATCTTCGTATAATCCGTAGTCCCTGTTTTGAGTTACAAATATGAGCAACTGAACCAGTATCAAATACCCAGGCACTACTAAGAGAATTAGTAAGGTACACATCAATAACATGTATATCCAATATACCTTTGTTCACTTTGCCATCCTTCTTATCCGCCAAATACTTGGGGCAGTTCCGCTTCCAATGACCAGTCCCTTTGCAGTAGAAGCACTTAGTTTCCAGCTTGGGTCCAGCTTTGGGTTTCTTCCCGGGAGTAATAACTTGCTTGCCATTCTTTTTGAAGTTCCCCTTCTTACCCTTGCCTTTCTTCTTGAAACTAGTGGTGTTGTTAACCATCAACACTTGATGCTCCTTTTTGATTTATACCTCCACAGCCTTTAGCATTGTGAAGAGCTCGGGAATAGTCTTTTCCATCCCTTGCATACTATAGTTCATGATGAAGCCTTTGTATCTTGGTGGCAGTGATTGAAGAACTCTTCCAATGACACAATTATCTGGAAGGTTAACTCCCAGCTGAGTCAAGTGATTATGGTACCCAGACATTCTGAGTATGTGCTCACTAACAGAACTGTTCTCCTCCATCTTGCAGCTATAGAACTTGTTTGAGACTTCATATCTCTCAACTCGGGCATTTGCTTAAAATATTAACTTCAACTCCTGGAACATCTCATATGGTCCATGAAGTACAAAACGTCTTTGAAGTCCTGATTCTAAGCCGTAAAGCATGGCACACTGAAATAACGAGTAGTCATCAACATGCGACTGGCAGACATTCACAATGTCTGCAGTTGCTAGGGCAGGTGGTACACCTAGCGGTGCATCAAGGACATAATTCTTCTGTGCAGCAATGAGGATAATCCTCAAGTTACGGACCCAGTCCGTGTAGTTGCTACCATCATCTTTCAACTTAGCTTTCTCTAGGAACGCATCAAAATTCAACGGAATGGTAGCACGGGCCATTGATCTACAACATAGATATGCAAAAACTATCATGACTAAGTTCATGATAAATTAAGTTCAATTAATCATATTACTTAAGAACTCCCACTTAGATAGACATCCCTCAAGTCATCTAAATGATACGTGATCCAAATCAACTAAACCATGTCCGATCATCACGTGAGATGGAGTAGTCATCAATGGTGAACATCTCTATGTTGATCATATCCACTATATGATTCACGTTTGACCTTTCGGTCTCCAGTGTTCCGAGGCCATGTCTGGTACATGCTAGGCTCGTCAAGTTTAACCCGAGTATTCCACATGTGCAAAACTGGCTTGCACCCATTGTATTTGAACGTAGAGCCTATCACACCCGATCATCATGTGGTGTCTCAGCACGAAGAACTTTTGCAATGGTGCATACTCGGGGAGAACACTTATACCTTGAAATTTAGTTAGGGACCATCTTATAATGCTACTGCCGTACAAAGCAAAATAAGATGCATAAAAGATAAACATCACATGCAATCAAAAAATATGTGACAGGATATGGCCATCATCATCTTGTGCTTTTAATCTCCATAACCGAAGCAACGTCATGATCTCCATCGTCACCGGCTTGACACCTTGATTCTCATCGTAGAGTCGTGGTCATCTCGCCAACTATTGCTTCTACGACTATCGCTACCGCTTAGTGATAAAGTAAAGCAATTACGTGGCATTTGTATTTCATACAATAAAGTGACAACCATAAGGCTCCTACTAGTTGCCGATTTACAAAAAATGATCATCTCATACAACAACGTATATCACATCATGTCTTGACCATATCACATCACAACATGCCCTGCAAAAACAAGTTAGACGTCCTCTACTTTGTTGTTGCAAGTTTTACGTGGCTGCTACATGCTTCTAGCAAGAACTGTTCTTACCTACGGCACAAAAACTACAACGGTGATTTATCAAGTTTGTTGTTTTAACCTTCACAAGGACCGGCCGCAGTCAAATTCGATTCAACTAAAGTAGGAGAAACAGACACCCGCCAGCCACCTTTATGCAAAACTAGCTGCATGTCTGTCGGTGGAACCGGTCTCATGAACATGGTTATGTAAGGTTGGTCCAGGTCGCTTCATCCAACAATAACGCTGAATCAAAATAGGACATTGGTGGTAAGCAGTATGACGATCATCGCCCACAACTTTTTGTGTTCTACTCATGCATATCATCTACGCATAGACCTAGCTCGGATGCCACTGTTGGTAAACGTAGCACGCAATTTCAAAAAAATTCCTATGCTCATGCAAGATCTATCTAGGAGATGCATAGCAACAAGAGAGGGAGAGCGTGTCCACATATCCACGTAGACAGAAAGCGGAATTGTTTACTTAACGCGGTTGATGTAGTCAAACGTCTTGTCGTTCCGACCGATCAAGTACTGAACGTATGGCACATCTGAGTTCTGCACACGTTCAGCACGATGAAGTCCCTCGAGCTCTTGATCCAGCAGAGGGTCGAGGAAGTAGATGAGTTCCGTCAGCATGACGGCGTGGTGACGGTGATGTGATTCGTGCAGGGCTTCGCCCAAGCACCGCGAGAATATGACCGGAGGCATAAACTGTGGAGGGGGGCACCACACACGGCTTGGAGATATTGGTGTGTCCTCTAGGGGCGCCCCCCTCCCGTATATAAAGGAGGGAGGGAGAGCAGGCCGGCCCTAGGCGCGCCCCAAGTGGGAGGAGTCCCACTTGGGCTCCTAGTAGGATTCCCCCCTTTCCTTTTATCGGAGGGGGAAAGGGGGAAGCAGAGGGAGTAGGAGAAGGAAAGGGGGCCCCACCCCCACCCCTTGTCCAATTCGGACTCCTCCCTGGTGGGGGCGCGCCAGCCCCTTGTGGGCTGGTTAGCCTCCCTCCTATGGCCCATATGGCCCATATCTTTCCCCGGGGGTCGGTACTCCGGTATGTACCTGATACATTCTGTAACACTTCCGGTGTCCGAATACCACCTTCCAATATATCAATCTTTACCTCAAGACCATTTCGCGACTCCTCATCATGTTCATGATCTCATCTGGGACTCCAAACAACCTTCGGTCACCAAGACACATAACTCATATAATACATATCATCATCGAACGTTAAGCATGCAGACCGTACGGGTTCGAGAACTATGTAGACATGACCGAGACACCTCTCCGATCAATAACCAATAGCGGAACCTGGATGCTCATATTGGTTCCCACATATTCTACGAAGATCTTTATCGGTCGATCCGCTATGTCAACATACGTTATTCCCTTTGTCATCGGTATGTTACTGGCCCAAGATCTGATCGTCGGTATCTTCATACCTAGTTCAATCTCGTTACCGGCAAGTCTCTTTACTCATTCCGTAATGCATCATCCCGCAACTAACTCATTAGTCACATTGCTTGTAAGGCTTCATATGATGTGCATTACCAAGAGGCCCAGGGATACCTCTCCGATACTCGGAGTGACAAATCCTAATCTTGATCTATGCCAACCCAACAAACATCTTCGGAGATACCTGTAGAGCATCTTTATAATCACCCAGTTATGTTGTGACGTTTGATAGCACACAAGGCATTCCTCTAGTGTCCGGGAGTTGCATAATCTCATAGTCGGAGGAATATGTATTTGACATGAAGAAAGCAGTAGCAATAAAACTGAACGATCATTATGCTAAGCTAACGGATGGGTCTTGTCCATCACATCATTCTCCTAATGAGGTGATCCCGTTCATCAAGTGACAACACATGCCCATGGCTAGGAAACTTAACCATCTTTGGCCAACGTGCTAGTCTAGTAGAGGCATACTAGGGGCATGGTGTTTTGTCTATGTATTCACACATGTATCAAGTTTCCGGTTAATACAATTCTAGCATGAATAATAAACATTTATCATGAATAAGGAAATATAAAATAACAACTTTATTATTGCCTCTAGGGCATATTTCCTTCAGGAATTGGTCCAAGAAAGTTACTGTGGTGAATTCTATAACAGAAGGCTAAGTATATTGTTGCTTTAGAAGCAAAAATGAAGGGTGATGAATCGAAAGTTCATTTATGAGCTTGGTATGCTTTCTAGGTGATTGTATCATTGGAAAACTATTCATAATAGTGGTTCCATAACTCAGCCTAAGGAATCAAAGGTTCTACCAGTGATTCAATATATATAAAAACCCGGTTTCACAAAAAATATGAATTCTTGTGAAAGCATGATATATGCATAGAAATGCAAATGATACACGCGTATCTGAAGTTGTCAGATTCGATAGGACGAAGTCTATACCACAAGCAAAGCATGGACTAACACTGGATTGCCATTGGTGTTAAAGTTAAAAGTACTAACTAGATTATTGACTCCAGTGCAAGTGGGAGACTGTTGGAAATATGCCCTAGAGGCAATAATATTGTATTATTATATTTCCATATTTATAGTTAAGAGTCTATATTCCATGCTATAACTGCTATGATCCTGGAATATGCGATTCAATGAAAAACTCATATGCACGTGTGGAATGATAAATAGTAAGAGTAGGTTCATAACCCACAAGTGTAGGGGATCGCAATAGCTTTCGAGGGTAAAGTATTCAACCCAAATTTATTGATTCGACACAAGGGGAGCCAAAGAATATTCTTGAGTATTAGCAGTTGAGTTGTCAATTCAACCACACCTGGATAACTTAGTATCTGCAACAAAGTATTTAGTAGCAAAGTAGTATGATAATAAAGGTAACGGTAGCAAAAGTAATATTTTTGGGTTTTGTAGTGATTATAACAATAGCAACGGAAAAGTAAATAAGCGAAACACAAGATGTGAAAAGCTCGTAGGCAATGGGTCAGTGATGGATAATTATGTCGTATGCGATTCCTCATGTAATAGCTATAACATAGGGTGACATAGAACTAGCTCCAATTCATCAATGTAATGTAGGCATGTATTCCGAAAATAGTCATACGTGTTTATGGAAAAGAACTTGCATGACATCTTTTGTCCTACCCTCCCGTGGCAGCGGGGTCCTAGTGGAAACTAAGGGATATTAAGGCCTCCTTTTAATAGAGAACCGGAACAAAGTATTAGCACATAGTGAATACATGAACTCCTCAAACTACAGTCATCACCGAGAAGTATCCCGATTATTGTCACTTCGGGGTTGTCGGATCATAACACATAATAGGTGACTATAGACTTGCAATATAGGATCAAGAACACACATATATTCATGAAAACATAATAGGTTCAGATCTGAAATCATGGCACTCGGGCCCTAGTGACAAGCATTAAGCATAGCAAAGTCATAGCAACATCAATCTCAGAACATAGTAGATACTAGGGATCAAACCCTAACAAAACTAACTTGATTACATGGTAAATCTCATCCAACCCATCACCGTCCAGCAAGCCTACGATGGAATTACTCACGCATGGCGGTGAGCATCATGAAATTGGTGATGGAGGATGGTTGATGATGACGACAGCGACGAATCCCCCTCTCAGGAGCCCCAGAAAGACTCCAGATCAGCCCTCCCAGATCAGCCAAATTGGCTTGGCGGCGGCTCCGTATCATAAAATGCGATGAAACATTCTCTCTGATTCTTTCCTCCGTGAGACGGAATATATGGAGTTGGAGTTAAGGTCGGCGGAGCCTCAGGGGGCCCACGAGACAGGGGGCGCGCCCAGGGGGGTGGGCGCGCCCCCACCCTCGTGGACAGGGTGTGGGCCCCCTGGTCTTGATTGTTTCTCCAGTATTTTTTATATTTTCCAAAAAGTGCCTCCGTGGATTTTCACGACATTCCGAGAACTTTTGTTTTCTACACATAAAACAACATCATGGCAGTTCTGCTGAAAACAGTGTCAGTCCGGGTTAGTTTCATTCAAATCATGCAAGTTAGAGTCCAAAACAAGGGCAAAAGTGTTTGGAAAAGTAGATACGTTGGAGACGTATCAACTCCCCCAATCTTAAACCTTTGCTTGTCCTCAAGCAATTCAGTTGATAAACTGAAGGTGATCAAGAAAAACTTTTCAAACTCTGTTTGCTCTTGTTGTTGTAAACATGCAAAGCCATCATTCAGGTTTGAGCAAATATTATGAACTAACCATACTCACAATAATACTTAGGTGTCACAATTACTCATATCAATAGCATAATCAGCTAGCAAGCCATAATAATAAAACTCGGATGACAACACTTTCTCAAAACAATCATAACATGATATAACAAAATGGTATCTCGCTAGCCCTTTCTGATACCACAAAACATAAATGTAGAGCACCTTTAAAGAACAAGGACTGACTAAACATTATAATTCATGGTAAAAGAGATCCAATCATGTCATACCCAATATAAACCAATATAATGAATGCAAATGACAGTGTGCTCTCTAGCAGGTGCTTTTTAATAAGAAGGGTGATGACTCAACATAAAAGTAAATAGATAGGCCCTTCACAGAGGGAAGCAGGGAATTGTAGAGGTGCCAGAGCTCGATTTTAAAATAGAGATTGAATAACATTTTGAGCGGCATACTTTTGTTGTCAATGCAACAACTATGAGATGGCTGTATCTTCCATACTACATGCATTATAGGCAGTTCCGAAATAGAATGGTAAAGGTTTATACTCCCCAACCACCAACAAGTATCAATCCATGGCTTGCTCGAAACAACGAGTGCCTCCAACTAACAACAGCCCTTGGGGAGTTTTGTTTAATTATTTTGATTTGCTTTGATCTTTTTGGATCATGGGACTGGGCATCCCGGTTACCGGCCCTTTCTCATGAATGAGGAGCGGAGTCCACTCCTCTTGAGAATAACCGACCTAGCATGGAAGATATAGGCAACCCTAGTTGAAACATGAGCTGCTCGAGCATACAAAACAAAATTCCATTTGAAGGTTTAGAGTTTGGCACCTACAAATTTACTTGGAACGGCAGGTAGATACCGCATATAGGAAGGTATGGTGGACTCATTGGAATAACTTTGGGGTTTAAGGGGTTTGGATGCACAAGCAGTATTCCCGCTTAGTACAGGTGAAGGCTAGCAAAAGACTGGGAAGCGACCAACTAAGAGAGTGACAATAGTCGTAAACACTACAAAAAAAAGACACATCCGTGACATTTTGGGCTGAACGAAATTTTTTTCTGTCATACATATGACACTTCTATGACGATAATTGTGACAAAACCCGGTATCATCATAGATGTGGTGGGCTCCTACTTCTATGACAAAAAATCATGACAGAAAATGGGCTTTTCGTCCTGGGCGGGCCGGAGACGCAGCTGCATGACATTCTTTGGGCCGTCCAGGATGGAAAAAACCATGGTAGAAGCGAGGGGGAGGAAAATTTCGGGGAGTTGCCGGTTACAGTGGGACAGCGATGCGCGTTTCTCTCGTACAGGTACGCGCGTGTGTGCGAGGCGTTGGCTCTAACTGAACCCGAGTGAGGCGTTGGGCTCTAACTGAACCCGAGCGATTACACTACAAGCTACGCGTTACTGAACCCGAGCGATCGATCGATGGCTGTTAACTGAACCCGATGGAGCGATTCCTTCGCTACTGCTGCTAACTGAAGCCGATCGATGCTGCCTCTGGGATGAACAGTGAGCGTTGCGGGGGGGGTTGCATGAACAGTGAGTGGTGGCGTTGCCTCTAGATGAACAGGAATCCGTGGTGTGGAGGGCTGGATGAACAGTAGACGGTGGAGGGGTGGCCGTGGAGGGGTGGTTGAACAGGACTCCGTTGTGTGGAGGGTTGGATGAACAGTAGACGGTGGAGGGGTGCCCGTGGAGGGGTGGTTGAACAGTAGCCGGTGGAGTAGCGCGCGGTGGAGGCTGGATGAACAGGAGCCCGTGGAGGCTGGAGGAGGTCGACGGTAGCCCATGGAGGCTGGAGGAGGTCGACGATGGAGATGAACAGTATCCTGTGGAGTCCCGTTTTGCGGTATGCCACACCCCTCCTGATGAACAGGACCCCTGTTTCGACCGTAGGAGGTCCGTTTCGTCCGTTTTGCGGTACACCACGCCCCTCCTGATCAACAGGACCCCCGTTTCGACCGTAGGAGGTCTGTTTCCTCCATTTTGCGGTACGCCACACCCCTCCCGATCAACAGGACCCCCGTTTCGACAGTAGGAGGTCCGTTTCCTCCGGTGCGCGGTACGCCAGGCCTCGTTTCCATCGCATGTTCCGTCCAAGCCGGTTGGCTCCCACGTGTTCCGTTGCCTCCCGATGAACACGACACATTCCGTTGCATCCCCATGAACACGACACATTCTGTTACCTCCCGATGAACACGACGCATTCCGTTGCCTCCCCATGAACACGACGCATTTCGTTGCCTCCCCATGAACACGAGCCCTCGCCGTACGTATGCGCGACTAGGCGTTCGAGACCCCGTCCGTATGTAAACATACGTGGCCGTATTTTCTTTCTTGCACCCTGGCCGTTGTATGTACGTGTACATGCTACGTGCGCGCCTCTACTACGACACGTGCGCGCCTCTACAACGACCAGTATGTATGTACACATTCACGACCAGAATGACAACGCTACGTACGCTTTGACCAGGTGGGTCCCGACTGTCAGGCACTTCCTTGCGTGCGAAAATGTAGCTGGTGGGTCCCAGCAGTTAGAGGGGCGAATCGTTTTTTTTTTACCCACGCACTTCCTTGCGTGCGAAGGTGTAGCTGGTGGGTCCCAACAGTCAGGGGGGAAACGTTTTTTTTCGCAAAATACGGTGGCCCGTCCGGTGGGTCCCCGCTGTCAGGTGGAGGAATAATTATTTTCCGCGTAATAAGGAGGCACTTCCTTGCTGCGGCCGTGGACCCAGCTGTTAGCCTCTCCACATACAGTCCACGTCCGATGGAAATCGTTCCTTGACCACGTTGACCACGCCGCGCCGAGAGCACCAGGGCGGTGGACGACGGCGAGGCCTAGGAAGGGGACGACGGGGAGCCGGGAAAGACGCTGCAGTGGAAGCCCGCGCCGAGAGGAGTACGAGGGTTCACTGGTTTGGCTGCGGTGTGAGGCTGCCGTCGCCGCAGGGCCTAGCCAGCGGTGGGAATAGTAGGGGGCAGTGAGGCCTCCATGGCAGCACAGTCGACCACAGGAGGCAGGAGCAGGCGGCACGACCGGCGCTGCTTTGGGCGGCTGGAGCAAGAAGACCAGAGGTTGAAGAAGTACTACGGCCGTTGGATGGACATTGTACGGTCAATCGAGCTAGAATCGTGCATATTGACTAAGTTGACAAAGCCCTTCGTCCCCGTCAACTTAGTAGGCCCACTATACTGGGTCCCAGCTAGCAGGGGGAGTATTCTTTTTTTGCGTAATAAGGAGGCACTTCCTTGCGTGCAAAGATATAGCTGGTGGGTCCGAGCTGTCAGCGGCGGTAACGTTTTTCTCACGAAATACAGAGGCCCTTTCGATGGGTCCCAGATGTCAGGTGGAGGAATCATTATTTTGCGCGTAATAAGGAGGCATTTCCTTGCGTGCGGCCGTGGATCCAGCTGTCAGCCTCTCCACATACAGTCCAATTCCGATGGATATCGTTCATTGACCACGTTGACCAGGCCGCGCCGAGAGCACCATGCTAGTGGACAACGGCGAGGCCTAGGAAGGAAACGACACGGAGCCAGGGAATACTCGGTAGTTATTTCCCACGCGGAGGAGTACGAAGGTTTACTGGTTCGTCTGCCGTCACCGGAGAACAACATGTGTGGGACTGAGGGTGAGTAGAGGGATAGCTAGGCCAGCGATGGGAGTACGGTGGGGCGGTGAGGCCTGCGCGGCAGCACAGCCGGCCACGGGGAGGAGGGAGCAGGCAGTCCCGCCGGCGCTTGTTTGAGTGGCTGCAGCAGAAAGAGCAGAGATTGAAGAAGCGCAACGACCGTTGGATGGACATCCAACAGTATACATGCCATCTGTGGAAAGCCTCAAATCTGTGGAAAACAGCATACAGCCCATCTGCCATTATTTCAAATAGTTTACAGCCCATTTGCTAATTCTTATGGGTTTTTTTAGAGCTCATATTCTTTTTGTTAGCATTACAGCCCATATTGTGGCCACGGTTAAAAAATTATGTGAAATTTTGCATATGTTGGTGCGGTCTGAACTGTTTTTAATCCCGAAATTTCGAGTCACATTCAAACTGATTTTAAAAATAATTGTATATCAATATAAGATCCAATAAATTGTCCACGCATAAAAATCAATGCAATTTAAAATCTTGAAATGAAAAAAAGATATTTGAAACTAATTGTCGGTTTGATGTGTTTTAAAAATGTACAGCCCATTTCTCATTACTGATAGGCCATTTTCTCGGCCAGCCGAATGAAGCTCTCCTCGTCTAGCCCAACAGGCCTGATAAAGTGACTTACTTGACAAATCACAAAAAAACTGGGCTAGCCATTTTCAAAAAGAAAAAAAACTACTGGGCTGGTCTGTGGTAAACATAAAAAAAAGGCTGTCTAGACAGGCCAGAGTGTCCCGCACAGCCCAGTTGACACCCTGCTTCCGTCTCAAAAACATATTAGATAAATGCCACTTCAATTATGGCAATTCATAAAAATGCCACTGCAATTTCCAAACTTTGAAAAATGCCACTGCAATTTTTGCAAACTTTGAAAAACGCCACTGCAGTTTGCAAACTTTGAAAAACGCCACTCCAGACTTCAAAAAATGCCACTAGAAATGGCACGAAATGGCATTTTTCAAAGTTTGGAAATTGCAGTGGCATTTCTCGGAGGCATTTATCAAATTAACCCAAAACAAAAATAATTGGGCGAGCTGCTAGGTCCCTGGTGTCAGCCGCTTGTTGTGCAATTCTCTCATTTATTGACTACGTTGACAATGGCATGGGACCCAGATGTCAGAAATCCACTAGGAGGAGCCATTTTTTATTGGCTTGAAATAAGGAGGCACTTGCTTGCGTACTACCATGACCTTGGCGGGTCCCTACTGTCATCCTCTCCATGTACAATCATCTCCTGATTGTGTACGCGTCAACTTGCTAGGCCCACAAGTCAGCCTCTAAACCCGTGGAGGACAAATACAACCCATTTAAAAAAATAACAGCCCATTCCATACGTTCAAACGGAAAGCTCAACATTCAGAGCAAAGTAACAGGTCTGATCCACATATAGAGTACTGAACTTCCATGTTGACAACCATCATAGCCAAGTTAACTATCTACTCCCGCTAGACAAGTACTAACTTACTCTTAGCTAACTAGACGATGCCGGCGGTACACGCTAAACGCCGGCACCGGCGTCCTGCGCCTCGCCTCGGACTTGCCAGAGGTGTGATAGGGTGCGTTGCTCGCGCGCGTTGGCCCTTTCCATGTCGGCGTGGTCCACCGAAGCTTCGGCTTCCAAGCGGGAAACCCACTTGACGAGCTGGTAGTAAAAATCAGCGTCGCGAACGCGTGCGTGATCGATAGCCTCCAGGGCTATTTGTCGGGCGCCGGCCTCCAAGTAGTCGGCCCAGTTGCAGGCGCTCTGCTCGCGACTCAAAGCATCGGTGCGCTGCTGCTCCATGTCCTGCTGACGGCGCAAATCGGTGTTACACTGCTCCTCCGCCAGGCGGTCGCGCTCCAACAACTCCTGCTCCTCCGCCATGCGGTCGCGCTCCAACAACTCCTCGATCTGCGCATTGCCATCTAAAGACAGATAGAATGCATCCTCCCTCCGTCTGCCTTCCGGTGAAAAACCGAACACTAGTTCCGGCGGTGACCGCCTCCGGCGTCGCCTACCACGGACGGGCGGGGGCATGGTGGACGCGGCGAGCGACATCGGGCTGGTGGGGGCTTATGAGTAGATGGCGAGTTGGGTCACGGTGGCACTGGAGAATGCCAGGAAACAGTACTTATAGGGGGAAGGTAGCGCGACGGTCATCGGAATTCAATGCATAATGGCTTAGCGCGCTAGCTTGCCGTGGAAAACTAGGGAAATTGAAATTATGACTGTGTTGTCCCGTCCCATCTGGGTCGCACGCCGGCATGGCGGTCAAACGAGTGCACTCGAATCATCTCCCTCCTTGTCAATAATGATTTCACGGATTTAAAAAGCCCGCAACAATTAAAGCGTATCTTTTTTTGCATTAGTTAGCTGCCTTAATTACGGCCGGCTGCATGCGGGCACTCAGAATCGCTCACAGGCTGTATGCGAAGCAGCATGCAACGAGTCGCAGCCGAGGGCACGCATGCAGCCACTTAAATCGCTGGAATTAATTAGGCTTAAACTTCTGCATGCCGTTAATTATTGCCATGCCTTGGTCTTGCTGCTTTGCTCACGGGACTAATCAACCCGGACGGAGGGCGTACCTTAGTTGGTGAGAGGTTTGAATTAAGCCCTGCAAACCGGAAAGGAGGTACTAGTACGTGCGTGATCCGCTATTTATTCATGTAGGATCGAGTAGGTCGTTTCTTGAATTGAGCCCTGCAAACCGGAAAGGAGGTAGTACATGCGTGATACTCTATTTATCCGTGTAGGATCGATAGTGTAGCTTGTTAGTTTCTTTAGAGGTAGACATTTTTATCCGTGTAGGATCGATAGTTTAGCTTGTCAATTTCTTCAGACGTAGGCATTTTTATTCAAAAAACTGCCACTTCGCATCTTGCGTCGCAAATAAAACTGCCAGATGCGCATTTGTAGGCTAGCTAGCGATCGATCAGTAACTTGTAAACACTGAGCGAACAGAAATAAGTAATTTTTAATGCATCTCAATGATTCACAGATCATATACAAATATGTAGCTCCAAAAGCAAAGATCAGCCACTTTGGATCTTGCGTCGCAACTAAAACTAACTAGTACGATTCTCATACGTAAGATCAACATGTTAATGCATCTCAATGATTCATAGATCATATACAAATATGTAGCTCCAAAAGCAAAGATCTAGAAAAAACATCCGTTCTTCCTACTAACATGGATGCTTCTCTTGGCCAACATTCAGTACAGACCGAAAGACAAATTTGTTTGTGAAGTCTACAATTCCTCTTGCAAACGTAAGTGGTTTCACCAACAGCTGGAACCATGAGAATGAACCACACATGATGGAGGAACATCCGCTGCAATATGATTTGGTCTTCTCTCGATCACACCGCGAGACTATTTTCAGAATACAAACTTTAACTTAGGGAAAACGATGCCCATTGTATAATCAGACCAAAGCAATGAAGCACCAAGTGTTGGCCAGTAAATAGTACAGTACTACTTTTCTGCAGTCCATGAAGTGACTATCCAATCTTTTTGTCTATTTTCAAATGGCACTGCATGCAGTGACTATACTATTCTCTTGTGCAGTTCAACCAAAATTGCGGACACTTTGTTTGTTTGCCAAATAGCAATGGGCATACATCTCTATCTGCACAAATATCAAGCAGCTAGTAAACATATACCACACCATGTTCGCAGTGATGGAAGAGGTGAAATCGATACAACTGAAATTGAGGATCCAATCATTGAATCCTGTCCTGCACCTCCAATGTAAGTCCACCCTGCCAACAAATTCACATGCAAACCACTAGTATTACTATCTAATGACAGTACAAAAAGAGTAGCAAGATAGTAGCAAACCATGTACCTTCGTAATGAACAGCTCATAGTGCCACCAATTGGATATAAAGGTTTGGAAAAACACATGCTCCTAATGTTGAACCAGTTGGAATTTTTGTGCAGCTCCACTAAAATCGAGCATCCCTGTTTGCATAGATATTGAAAGTATGATTACTATAAAAGTGGCACTAGTTTAAGCATAGACTCACAAATATAAGCATTCCAATTTCTTAATGGGAAAAGGTAGCAAGACTGTTTCTAACCACCTGTTTGAAGGAATAAATAAAGCAACAACGGCTGATGTCAGGAAGGCATACATAGTTTTTTTCTGAAAAACTGAGCCATTCCTGACCTTTCCTCTTCTTTTAAGCAAATTTTGTGCAGTTCTACTAAAATAAAATGCCATCACCGCCTTGACAATTTAGTTACACTGTACAAAAGGAAATGACTTAACATTACATCATGATGTCGGGTATGTAGTAGACAGGCATTAGAGACAAACATACAGACCTCCTCCGATAACATAATGAACATTAATTTTAACAAAGGTGTGACTAGCTTTGCCAGGATAATTTGAATGAACTCTACACCCTCTGTTCCTTAATATAAGACGTTTTCACGGTTCAATTTAAAGTACCCAAACGTCTAGTATTTAGAAAAACAGGTAGTAGTTTTCTTGAGCACATATCTGGGAAAGCTTGCCACACTTTATTTATGTCCATACGCTAATGCAAAACCATTCGAATACTACAAATATACACTAATACAGTGGCTAGTGCAACAGTAGAGTAGTTAGTTTATTACAGGGTACAGTACAATGGTTTTACTTAACAGATTTCAATAAACTCTAGCACTGGAAGGTTTCTATAAGAATTAACAATACAAAATGTAAAGGTAACAAGTTTTAGCATTGGTATACTAGCTGTGCATGAGCATTAAACCAAATACAAAAGTCTGAAGGTAACTAGCATTATTAACTAATGACAGTATAAAAAAATTGCAAACCATGTACCTCCAAGGTAAATATCATTTCGAACTCGGGGGGACCTTAAAAATTTCTATCCCAATCTTGATAATCGATCAAACATAAAAACTTGATCTTTCCTCTTGATAATCAAGAGAACAGCCGGAGGAGGAGGTGCCCACTCTTGACCTTTCCTCTTGTCTTCATAATT
This sequence comes from Triticum aestivum, assembly GCF_018294505.1. Taxonomy (NCBI): domain Eukaryota; kingdom Viridiplantae; phylum Streptophyta; class Magnoliopsida; order Poales; family Poaceae; genus Triticum; species Triticum aestivum. Next base: position 184,676,016 of record NC_057804.1, read on the forward strand.
GTCTGTGCAGTTTAACCAAAATAAAATGACATCAGCACCTTGGCATTTTGGTGACACTGTACAAAAAAATTAACTTATCTCATGAAAGTGAGGTATGTAATCTATAAGCATTAACAGTGCAAAAATCTGAAGGTAGTAACAAGTTTCATCGTTGGTATACTGGCTATGCAACATCATTAGAATGCCTTAGCTGAAAAATCTTTAATACATCCACAATCAACAGCTAACCCTGAAATGATCCAGTGACATTAAATGGCACTGCTTAAATTTATCTGTGGCATTAGACTGAGAGCGGCATTAGTTAAATATGGCATCACTTTAGCAGTAGCATTGCTTGACTTGACTGCTGGTGTTATACTAACATCAAAAAAAGTGGCAATAAGAGCATGGGAGGCCCATTTGGACAGTGGGCGCACCAGTACGATGTACCTCCACGGACGCAGACTGGTGAGGGAGGTATGGTTGCCCAGAGCAACAAATATCCAGGCAGCATATGTGGATTATGTCCCATTTTTGTTCTCTTTAGCCACATTTTTCCTATGTGAGGACAACAAACCGATCGACCTGGTCATTCTCTATTGCGTTGTCATGCCTTTCTACCCTTCTTCAACCAAGAGACACAAGACTCGTTCCTTAGCTACTGATTTTCCCCTTTTCAACCTAGATGCGGGTTCGATGCCTACTCTCTTGGACAGTACAGTCTCCCTTCCTTTCCTTATTCAACCCAGACATGCATTAGTCTGCATGAAGTAGGGTTTCCTTTAATAGTGCAAATTATGTTTTTCGTCTGTGTGGCCAGCAGAGCAGAGGATAGCAAATTGGGAAGATGGTGGAGTGGAAAAAGATCCACATGCAACGACGTGCCAGATGGGGCAATAGAACAAGGGTATGGTTCGAAAAGAGGTAGCATACCTGAGGATCGACGGGAAGTGGCTTCCCTCGTGGTCGTCGTCCTCCGAACACACTACGGCAGTGATCCCGCGCGGACGCTAGGTCTGAGAGGACGGCCTTGTCGTCAGTGCGTGACCTCGCTCGCCGACGATGAGTGCGTCAACGCTGCACGTCCTTTTCTTCCCCGGCGGATCTGTGACCACCGATGAGGAGGGGGAGAGGGGCCGTCTTTTTTAGATCTGGAGAGAGGGTGGTAGTGTGAGAAGCAAGTGGGCAGACCTTGGCAAGAAAGCGCTGAAGCTCCAGCCTATATATCTTCTTTATACTACTAGTACTGGAGGTGGAGTAGTGGTAGAGTAGTTTATATTTTCTCTGCGTACAGTACTAGTTAGTCGTGCTTCAAAACTGAACGGCGCGCCATTAAAAAAATAAAGGCCGATAACTAATGCGGCACCTCGGGCCAACACGGCCAGATCGCATTTTGCACAAGAAATTACACACCATGTCTCATTGAGATGTGGTCCCGTTCCACATATCAGTGAGACGACGGCGAGTAGTAGGAGTATTTCCGAACCAACGTGTAGGCCGGGGCGCCCCTTCGTGAACCGTGGCAAACTGGCAATCGTCCACCGACTCTTCGCCTTTCCCTTTTGATTTGGAACTGCTGTCGCACGCTCTTCCTCTCCCTCCTCCATTTTCCTTCAGCCCTTCACCCTTTCTTCTGCCATTGTTCGATCGTCTTCTCCATGGAGGGAACAGGACGGAAATGACCCTGTTATTCTTGCCCCGATCTGAAAGATGACGTGGTGGAGGAACTCATTGATCGGTGCGATGTCATCACCTCGGCTAGTATGTCAGGTTCGTTCAAGCCCATTCTCGACTCAACTAATAACATCATTACAAGGAACCCAAGAGTCAAGGAGCAGTTTGATCTCCCCTATCTTCTTTGCCGTAACCCTGATGACTGGAGCCGTCACGACGGAGGCCTCGCCCTGTGCAAGTTGATGCCGCTTTATAATGATACGTATGATGTTAAGATGCCATCGCTTGAGGGCAAGGCTTGGGCAGGCGCAAATGGAGATTGGGTTGTTTACATTGGGTCCAACTGCGAGTGGGAACTTTTGAATGTGTACACTCGTGACTGGGTTCCACTTCCAAAAATCTCAGCAGACTGCCCAGAGGTTGAGCACACCGGTATTGGACGCACGTTCAAATACAATCATGGTGACTGTCTTCTACGGAAGATAGCAATTTCTCGAGTCCCCAACCGCTCTTGGAATTACAAAAACTATGAAGTTGTTGCTATCTTCGACAAGCTTGTTGCCGTCGTCAGTGGTTTGATTGGATGGATATTGCTCAAAAATCAGTTTCTGTACACGGATGAGTACTGTGATGCAATTCAATATGAGGGCCTTGTGTTTGCTGCCACCACTGGTGGCACTATTTTTGCATGGCATCCTCGTTGTTTCGGTACGTTTGTCTTCCACCGTAATTATAATTGTTTCATCCACATGCATGCGGGTTAGCAAGGCTGGTCATAGTGGGGAGTAACTTAGACTAGTAACATGCATATGTTACTAGTTTATGTTACTACCTCTATAGTGCATAGTATCTTAGATTAGTATCATAGGTGGTCTCATTTATTGCCATGCATGACACATGGTAGCATCACATTTATTATGTTATGGTATCTACCTATGTTACTATAACCATCTCTCTCTTCCTTAATTGCCTGCCACATAAGCATGTTTGCGAGTCCCAAGTGCATGATACTACTTATGTTACCCCCACTATGGCCAGCCTTACTAATTAACCTTCTTCTTGTGTTTCCAAGGTCCTGTGAACATTCCACCACCTATACTTCAAGATTTTTATAACCAAGGGGGAGATGATGATGGTGATGATCACAAGCATGAGGACGAGTAGCGCCCATATACTATTTGGCGCCTGGCAACTAATTCCGATGGATCACCTCTTCTCGTGTGTATACAGCCCACTGATGATGTTACTGCTAAGGAAGCAGGTGTAGTCTCCCATGGTCGCACTCTCCGGACCTATTCCAACACCGGTTGCATGGTATTCGGGATGGATACTAGTGTGCTAGCGCCAACTCCTTCTCCCTGGTACGGAATTGATAGTCTTGGAGAAAACTCGCTCTTCCTTGGACAAAACTATCCAATGATGGTGAAAGGCGATTCAACTGATGTTGACACAATGTTACTACCATTTATGAGAAGCAACTGTGTCTATACCTCGGACATTTGGGTGGTTCCCTACCCTGGTACTGATATAGTAGGCCGCTTCAGCCTGGATGATCAGTCCTGCGTTGGTCTCCAGATCGACAATGGATGGCCCGTCCTAGAGAATCACTTGTGGTTCAAAGCAAGCGTTTCCAACGCCGAGGAATGGTTGAGTTGAAGTTCATTTCATTGCTTGTTATTTGTTGTGTGGTGAAAACTTTAGTATTTATAATGTATCCTCGTTATCGATGTGGGTTGATGACCTATTGTATGTAATAAAATGATATGCATGTGATAAACTTACTAAATTTATGAATGGCTTTCGAGTTGCTTCTGTGAGTGAGTGGTGCGATGAGGCAAAAAAAATATTTTCCGAATACATAATTGTACGTGCATTGCAACAGGTTATCGGATGGGGCCAATCAACAATAGTAGTACACTATTTGTACTAGCTTCACATGCTTTGCGCGTCGTGCAGGTGTTTTTACTGTAGCCATACTGTACTACGTAACCAGCACCTCGAATCCTCAATACTAGTAGTACTATATAGTACTAACTAGAAGGAGTAGTAGGGTGGCATGGGCCAGAACAAGCATTCACGTCCAGGAGTACGGCACACGCCACCAACACGACTTCCATCTGACATCATATTTCTTGGAGTCCGTGCTAGAGCAATCTCTTCAACCTCATTGTTTCTCTAACTCAGCCATTGTGCGACGGGCGAGGTGGGGGTTTGCCGATAGTCGGTTTCCTTAACTGCTGTCCCACTTGTAAGGCCAACTGCAACGCACAACCCCAAACGGACCTCCGTTTTGCACGAACTCCAATGATAATTTTGACTAGAAAAGCAAGACCAAAGAAAACAAGAACCACAAGAATACATTTTACTACTCCTGTAAGCTGGATTAGTGCCTTCTCGATGCATTCATTGTTGATCTGCGGAGGCTCGATCTTGCGTGCTTCTTTCTTCTTCGAGTGTAAAGAAGTGGACGTTGCTTCCTCGCATCTAGTCTCATGTCTAGCCTCTATTCTAGTACTCCCTCCAGTCCATTTTTCTCTGCGTCTAAGCAGCAACACACATACCAAGTAGGAGTATCAACAAGTGCACTAATCTCATCTATAGCATGTGTGCTAGCTAAAAGTGATAGAACATCTACTAAATTGCGCTCTATCAATATATGGATGTACTCTTCTTCACAATACAAAAACTTGCATCCATTCTACTCCCTCCGTTGCACAATACATGCCTTCTATTTGTCAAAATATATATGTATCTAGACATGTTTTAGTATATAGGCACATCCATTTTTGGACAAATGAAAGTCAAGTATTTTGGAACGGGGGGAGTACACAATAAAAAATTTAAGTTATCACAACTAGTCTAATCCGAGAGCACAACGGAAGATTTGGTCGGGTTCTTCCTCCTTTTGCCGACACGTGGGACATCCAGCATCCAGGTCGTGCCATGAAAGAAAATAGAGTGGTAGTTGATAAGTTGAAGCCATGAGATGTGCATCTTGGGTTAAACTATAAATAGAATCTTACTACTCTTAAGTAACTCCAAAAGCAGCCACCGAAGATCTTTCTTGGATTTGTTTTTCATCACCAGCACGTCGAGGTGAAAGATGTGCAGGTTCAGTGGGTCCGCTTGCATTTTCACTGACATGTGGGACTGCATGTGAGCAAACAGACGATGGGCTCTACGCGTCCGCTGGCTGGCTGAGAAGAGAGATAGAGGAGTGTTGAGCAAGGACTCCAGGAAATTTCTTCTACGTACTGTACCTCGATATAGGCTCGATATAGTGGGGTGGCATGGGCCATAACTAGCATTCACGTCTAGCACTACGGCACATGCCACCCACACGAGTCCCATCCGACACCAATTTTCTTGGAGTCCATGCTACAACCATCTCTTCTCCCCCTTGTTTTCTCAGCCATCACGCGGTGGGTGGGGTGGGGGTTTCCCGATAGTCGGTTTGCTCAACTACGGTCCCACTTGTAAGTGAAAATGCAACACCGCACGCATTCCCTCTTGAGCGGCGTGCCGGACCAACCGTGTGGGGGTGCGACACGAACACGGCAGGCTTTTCCTTTTGAACTCGTAACTTGTAAAATTTGGTTCTGCTCCATGGCACGATCGATAGATAGAAAATAATGATTTTGCCTAGAGTAATGAGAAGTTTGGTTATGGTGCCGTTCATGCATGGAGTACATACGAAAATTATGAAGTTGATGCGAAAGGTAAGATAATTACTGTACTATCATATACTACTACATGGATTTGACGGAAAGATAAAAATACATACGGATCCATCAACGACATCTTCACGCCCTAGTGCACCGGGTCACCAACCGATGTGTGAGGAGCAGCGGCATTGGCGGCGAGCTCAACGTGCTTCTGAACAGTGCGTCCAAGGTTGCCCTGCGGTCCAAGAAGGCCAGCGTCCTACCGTCCTCCCCTTGCATGCGCGTAGACGTGGGTGATTATGTCCATGGTGTCTTGCTGCGCCAGGCGCTGCGCGGCGAGCGCGACCTCAAGGTGGACATTCTCCGGCGCGACGGCGGACAGTTGTAGGACCACCAGTGCGTCGAAGAGGTTGTCACCATAGTGGCCGTTGAGGGTGGCGGGCATCGCAGAGCCTGGGCACGTCAGCTGAAGGCTTACGTCAAAGTCGTCTGTGAGCTTCTTGACGATGGTGAACTTGTCGAGGAAACCGACGAGGACCTCGTCGAACAAGGAGACGAAGCTGTCGTCCAAGCGGCCCCTCGCCCTGCCGGCCTCAAGCAATACTACCTGGAGACGTTCCTCGTTGCCGGGCCGCAGGTCGGCATCACGGACCATCTGGCACAACCGGCTGATGCTCGCGCACATCGCCTCCATGGGTCTAGCTTAGCTTCTACTAGTCAATTGATCTTGCGATTCGAGTGATCACTCTTGCCCTTGGTTAGCATGCGTAGGTGCGTAGGATTTCGTACTACTCCTCGGCCCTCTACTACACCTGCCTTTGGCTGTATGATAGGTGGGCCAGCCACCCCCTGGGCCCACATGTCATTCACCCAAAGGCAGTTGTCGTAAGTCAATGAAGCTGCGCCCCCCTCCGTGCCGGTGCAGTATAGTCATCTCACCGGACCTCTAGTTGGGGCCAAACGAGAGAAGTATGATGTTTACTGGTTTATTGGTCCCCTTTGCATTTTGCGCCAAGTTTTGACCTTTGATTTAACTAATAAAATGTTAATGCATGTAAACAAAAATGTTGTGTAAGTCACATTACGAAAACCAAATAATCCCAAAACACTTAGGCACGATGCATTAATTCCCTCCTTGTTTCTTATTTCGTCACATATCAACCAATGAGAGATGTGGGCCGTGCATGCTTTCAATGACTTGAGACTACCAAACATGACATGCAGTGTTTAGTTCATTGCATGTAATCCTATTAAGACTCTCGTTAGCAAGAAAACATTAAGTTCTCTCACCGATAGGAATAAAACACCAGGTATTTATTTACAAAGGGAGTAGTACATTTTTTGTGACATGCATTACTAGATATTGCTAGTAAAATACTAAAATCCAGATGGGCGTGGTAGTACTCCTAAATCCAGACGGTGGTGCTACTAGTACTAGTAGTAGTACTACCAATGTACTACTCCTAGGAGTACTAGCACTGTACTACCCGTTGGTCAAATTATTACGTGTTGATCCTCACAGTGAAGTGACAAGGCCCTGCGCCGGAGATGACACCTGAGTATAGGCGCCGTGTTCGGCATACCATAGTCAGCCTCACCGTCTGTAGTCACTATCATCATGGCTGTAGAGCTAGCCTGCTTACAACTAGCCCTGTTCGACATAATTTCCCGTGCGTAGATGCCCGTGCATTGCACGGAACACCAAGATTGGGGGTGGACTACTCCGGCAGCGGCCATCACGCCAGATTTTTCCACGGCCTTCTAGATGTGGTGGGGAGGAGATAAGGCTAATTGTGAGAGACACGGAGTTGTTTGTAAATAGGGAACAAGTGCGGGCATCTTTTTGCAAAAATGGAGAAGCTTGGTTTGTATGCGTCAGATCTAGATCCGACGGCTACTGGTGAAAGATGGGAGGCACAACATCATCACCAACTCAGGACCTGTTTGATTCCCAGGATTTTGAAAATGCAGGAATAGGACATGGCAATATTACAAGTTTCAAACTGATATTACAAATGTTAGGAGTAATGCTGCACCTAGGAAGAGGGAATTACTAGGAAGTTCACGTAAGAACTTTCATTACTTTAGGTGGATGCAGCGTTATCGTACAAACTAAAATCCACCGCCCTGACAAGTCACTAATGGGCAAATAAGTTTTCGAGTCTTTGGCCACTTGATGTTTCAAAAACAAATTCAGCTTCTGCGGAGACTTTGTCATTTAGGCTTAGACGCTTGCGGTGATCAGCACGCCATTCATTGTTGCGCCAGAGAACGCCAAACCTCATTACCTTGAGCACACTTGCCTCCAGAACAAAGAACCTGGCCAATTTAATCTCAGATGTGCTGCCTCAGCAGTCGATCAAATCAATTTATGTAAGATGGAGATCAAGGCATTCGATGAGATTGTTATAGTGCATCACATTTTTCACTTTCGGGTCTTTTTTTATCTGCAAAAGAAGAGAGCATATTTGAGCAGCTGGCTGCATAAGATTGCCGTGTCATCAAGAGGTACCAATATCATTCGCTCATACGATAGGGTTGGTTGGCTAGTGATATTTTTGTCACTCTCTCTCTCCTTCTCTCTCTCTCTCTATTTTTTTGTTTCCTCTCATTTGTTGACTTCCACTATGTGGCCGATGCCATATTTCGCAAAAGTATGCCACATAATACGCATCGATGTCAAATCAAAAGATTTTGGCACCGCTCTCGCGATGTGAGAGAGTTGGCACCGCTGTGCACACAAACCCACATGTATAAACAAATCAATCAAACCAACTACACCAGCCTCTCACTCTCCCAAACAAGTGTTTTTTATTGCCTCGGTCCTCTCTCTCTCCCGCGTAGTGTTTTTTCATTGCGTGAGTTAATTTGGCACCGGAGCAAAGTAGGTGCTCCATATTGGGGCACCAGGTGAGCAATGGAGGGGCATCGATGCCAAATGCATCACAAGTGAATTTGGCACATGTTTTGGCCTACATAGCCCACTTTTGTACTCCCTCCGTCCCAAAATTCTTTTCTTAAATTTGTCTAAATACGGATGTATCTAGTTACATTTTAGTGTTACATACATCCGTATCTAAACAAATGTAAGACAAGAATTTTGGGACAGAGGGAATACTACCTCGTATTTAGTATAAAATTTTGACCATAGATTTACCTAAGAAAATGCCAATGCATGTCACTAAAAATTACACCATTTGAAATTATGTTCAAATACGAATCCAACGATATAGTTCTTAGTGACATGCATTAACATTTTGTTAGTTAAATCTATGGTCAAATTTTGATACTACAAAATTGGAAGAGTAAACCAGGACGGAGGTAGTACTTGCCCTTAGGGTAACCATAGAGTTACTGGAGTAGTCTAAGTTACTTTTCACTATGACTAGCCTAGGCTACTATAGTAGTACAACATAAAAATGATGCAGGTGATCACGTGAGAAAAAATACTAAAAACATTTCTTTCGGTGCAGTGCGTAGATGTAGTTTTGAACACTACACTTGTCATCGTAATTTGGGAAAATTACGAAAAAAATTGAGCTACGTTGTGATTACTATTTACTAATAGGAAGGAAGTTTCACCTCGATGAGTAGCTTCTCTGTGCATGGAAAGCATGTAAGGAATCCAACAACTTGATCCAGATTGGGGCCGATAGATTTTAGTGCTAAGATCTTCACTGTGCGCATGGACTGGGTCAAGCTTGTGGGAATCATTTTCTGGAAGACGGTCGTAAATACATCAAGAAGAAATTTAAAAATGTGAATTTCAAGAAGACGGAAAAGAAGATGAGTGCTGTACCTGAACGATTATGGATCCAATAAAGAGTTCAGAGAATTTGGCAGACGAGTACACCAACGCTGTCAATTTCGGCGCGTCAATGACCCTGATTTTTGTTGGACCTTCTAGATCCTATACAAGCAATCTCTCAAGGAAAGGCGCATTCTCAATGACCATAACGTGGAACAGCTGGAGTGATCTCTTCCCAATTGATGTCTTATTGCGGGGCCAGCAAGACACATAAATCCATCGGAGATTCGTCGAGGCGATGTGGAGGCTAATGAACCCGTGGATCTGCTCAAGACGAAGGTACTCGAGCGCAGTACAGCTGCGGAGCAGGTGCTCCATAGCCTTCTTCGAGATGACAACGTTGAAGAGGTCGAGCTGGTTGAGTTGAGGGAGAAGAAGGGCGGGTGCGGCATTAATCTGGGGAAGATAGCAAGAGCTAAAGCTAGCGCGATGCGACGTTGGCGTGAGGCGAAGCGCGTACGGTGGCAGAGAGCGACATTGTCCAGCTTCAAAGCTGAGCTCCTTGATCTAGGGCGGGGGATAAGAACCACTCGTCGAACTTGGGTTGGACCTTGCAGTTGGTACTGAACATGCGGATGTCAAGGCATCTGGCTGGCCCAGGGTGCGATGAAAGGATCTTGGAGACTGCGGCCATGCATTTGCAATCCCCGTCGCAGAGGCAGCTGTCGATGGTGAGGTTGAGGGGGACGCAATGCCAGAGGGGGCGCCACTACCGGGAGAGCAGGGCGGTCCGCACGGCAGATTTGGTGGGGAGGAGGCCGATGATGACGAGCAGCATGTCATCGGGAAGGCTGCTGATGAAGTCTAGGCTCGCCGGATGCGGTTTTGGCTCGAGCGGCCTCCGCTTGTTGGCTGCCTCGCCGTCCATCTCAACCGGCGGCGACGCCGGTGTACACGTGTGCTGGTGTGTGTTGGGTGTTGGGTGTGTGCGAGTGCGTCCTTCTGTGCATGCCGCCGCGCAGTGGTGAATTGTGCGCGAGTGCGTCCTTCACGCGCAAGAAGTTTGTCCTCAGTGCGCCCTCAATTTACTAGCGTGCGGGGTGCTACCCCGAGTGGTTTCAACTTTGTTTCCTTCACCACGTGTCAGATGGGCCTCTAGTTTACTTATTTTCACCCACTGCCACATGGGCCAGCACACCAAGATACAGAACACGAGTTGACAACGCAGCATGTGGATTGGTTGACCGGTTAACTAAACAATATACAGAGCTATACGCTGACAAAGTGAGCGTATAATACATCGGTATAGAGAGGTCGAGTGAGAGGGGAGGCCCGTGAGAGATAGCAGAGAGAGAGAGAAAGAGCTACTCCCTCCGTTCGATAATGTAGTTACAACATTTTTTTAAAGTCAAACTTTTGAAACTTTGACCAAGTTTATAAAGAAATTACTTATATCGGCAATACCAAAGATAAATGATAGTATGAAGTAAGTACATGTTGTGATGAATCTAATGATCGTTCCAGATGTAAATGTTTTTCTCCACATATACCTAGTCAAACTTTTCTGAGGTTTGACTTTTCAAAACTTCCATATGCTTATGGACGTGACAGAGTCCCTGACGAGAGAGAGAGAGAGAGAGAGAGAGAGAGTGAAAAAAGTGTGTGTGCGTGTGTCAAAGAGACATGGACAACACACGATAAAAGTGGAGAAAAAGCGTGCGTGTCTTATGCAAACATATCACACATGCATCTTCGACAACGGAGGCAAGGTGAGGAGATAGTGTGTGGTTGTTTGGAACCGAGAGAGGAAGACCCCTAGCACGTGGCCAAGAGGGGTCTGAAAAACAAGGGAGAGAGGTAGAGAGAGACGTACGGAGAAAATGCAGACATGGGGAGGAGAGAGTGTATGTTTGTCATAGAGAGATCCCCTGGAGATCGTGATGGGATGACATGGGTGGGAGATCGAGTGACAAGGTGTGTGTGTGATAGAAGATGCCTCAAGAGATATCGAGATAGACGTATGGATGGAAGGAGACAATATGTGTGTTCCTGATGGCTAGTAAGAGATAATCATACTTAGGAGGGGGGAGTGCTTGCGCATATGGCCCTTTGGATACTCTAACTCAGTTAGAGGTTAGAGTTAGATTCTAACCCTGAACTAACTCTAAGTAAAGAGGTGTTTGGATGGCAGGGTTAGATGGAGCGCGGATACGGCGAGGCACCTTCACGGGCGGTGCGAGAGGGAGGGAGGGAGAGGATAAGAAGCTTCGAGGAAGTGGGAAGGGATCTTCTGCGGGGAGAGCGAGAGAAAAAAGTGTTTATTAGTGGTCCCGAGAAGAACTAACCCAAATAAGCACCTCTTGGATGGGTTAGTTTTTTTGGATGGGTTAGATGCATCTAACCTAAACTAACCCTCCTGTTTGGATCTTTTTGGGTTAGTTGACTCCAAACTAACCCAAACTAACTCTAACCCATGGATCCAAACAGAGCCTATCATGGAGTGAGGGGTTATGGTACTTAGGGGGGTGCGTGTCACATGGAGAGAGAACAAGGGTGGAGAGAGTTGGATGGGTCTATATGTATAGTGCGAGCTAGACATGTGTATGTGTGAACCAGGGAGATATAAGGCCCGTTTGGCTTGCGTCGTGAGCATCTTTTGCGTGGCCTGGGGTTGTGGCTAGATTTCATGCATGCTTGTTTGGTTGCTACCCTGTGAAAAAGAAAGCCCGCCTGGGCTGGGTTCCCTTGCACTTTAATTAGCCTGGCTGAACTCCAGACACTGCAAGTAGCCTGGCCCAAGCGACCAATTTCGAACGCCTGGTCGTGCCTGGTCGTGTGGCCACGAGGCTAACAACAACATGGATGGATATTAGCATTAAATAATTGATGCATGGATTGATTGATGGGACGTTGATGCTTTGCCTGGCCCAAGCATGAACGAAACGCTTCAGCACCACACAAGCCTGGCCAGGCAGAAATATTTTACATCTTACGTCCACACCAGGCAGTACCGACCATCAAGGCATGAGGGTTAGGTCACGAACCAAACTGACTAATAAATTTTGAGAGAGATTGAGGAGCCCCGATAAGGCTGAGTGGTGTGTCAGATAGCTGAGAGGGGGAAAGAGATATTCCATCCGCTCGATAATGCAATGCATGTAAATTTTTTAGAAGTCAAACTTTGGAAACTTTGATCAGGTTTACGCAAATGTTATTTATATCTACAATACCAAAGATACATCATACAAAACTTTATCTCATGGTGAATCTAATGGTATATGTCTACCGTACTAGATGTAATTCTTTTTCTCCACGTACATGGTCAAACTTTGTGATGTTTGACTTTTCAATAAATCTACGTGCTATGGACGGAGGTGAGTGCCTCAGTCGAGATAGATCAAGTGCGTGTGAAGAAGAATGAGTAAGTGTGCAAAAAGAGTGTGTGTGTGAAAGAGAAAGTGACAACAAACGATAAATTAGAGAGAGTGTGTGTTTTTTTTGTTTCTTATGCGAACATATCACGCATGCATCTCCAAGATGGAAAAGCGAGGCAAGGAGATACACGAAGATAGCTAGTGTGTGATTGTTTGCAACGGAGAGAGACACCCATGTAGCACATGTCCAATAGAGGTCTGGCCAACAAGGAAAAAAGGTCGAGAGGGACACATGGATGGCATGGACGCATGGGGAGGGAGAGAGGGTGTGTTTGTGATAGAGAGATCCCCTCGAGATCGTGAGGGGACTATATGGGTGGGAGATCGAGGGAGTGCGTGCGCGATAGAAAGATGCCCCGAGAGAAATCGAGATAGACCATGCACATGTTTGTGATGGAGACTAAGATTAGCTAGTCATATACATATAGGGGGGACTGCGTGTGCCTACAATTGAGTGAGAGACCATCATACTTGGCTAGCTAGGCATGAGATTGTTTGTGTGTGTGTGCGTGTGAGATGGAGAGAGAACGATGGAGAGAGATAGAGCTTTAGGTGGGCCTATCGAGTGCGAGTGAGATATGCATGTGTATGTGTGACCCAGGTGGATGGAGAGTTTGAGAGAGGAGGGAAGAGCTCCGAGACGACATAGTGGTGCGTGAGAGAGTTACGGGCAAATAGCCAAGGAATTTGTGTGCGTACGATGAGTGCATCCAAGATATCTAGCTTGGACTAGCTAGAGTATCATACATAGTGTGCGAGAGAGACCTATAGATGGTGTATATATGAATGCGGACTAGAAAGACCCCCCCCACACACACACACACAGAGAGAGAGAGAGAGGGAGAGGGACCAACAAGGTTTTTGTGTCGGATGCGTACGATAGAATTGAAGATTGTCGGCGAGAGAGTGAGTGAGAGAGAGAGAGAGAGAACAGGAGTCCGAGAGAGGGGGAGGTCGCGTTTTATGCATCAAAGACTGATATAAACTTGCATTCAAATATTTAAATTGGAGACCATGTTGTCTGCAATCCACACATGAACAGATATATGCGTATATCAAACAAGTTCATTAATTTGAATTTCAACATGTTCATGGAGTACTATAATACTGTACAACATGCTACTCGATTGAGGTGCTCAATTTTTGATTTAGTTCACTATTATGACCTACTGAACGAGCTAGTTCATTGAATCGAGATATTTCATTTTGGGTTTGATTCGCGTTTTTGAGTGGGTCAACTATTTGACATATAGTAAATCGCTAGCAACGAGCATGTAAAAACACATTACTCCCGAGCATCATCTCTCCATCTAAAAAAGAAGTGGCAAGCTAATATTTCAAAATTTGATTCGAATCGACTTGGTAAGGTAGACGTGGATGCTCGTTCTCCTAAAATTTGAACGAACCATTAAACATCCTCTCTGCTCGATGGAATTCGCCCGAGCAAATAAATGGGATACGCGAAATTACCGTCCTATGTGGGACACGCATCAATTGGCCCGTTGTACATCGAGGGTAGGTTCGTAACTTCATCCAAGCGCGCCTTCTCCTCGGCCGAAATGACATGTGCCAAATAATTCATAAACCATGGTCGTCAAAACACGCTCTCCTTGCCCGAAATAGCTCGCGCCCACTATTTTAAAGCACGCTCTCCTCGCCCGAATTCGCTCGCGCCCACTATAGTTCAAAACATGCCCTCCTCGCCCGAAATCGCTCCCGCCCACTATTTGGGGAGAAGCAAAGTTACTCTACTATCCCCGACCCTCAGTACACAGACCCAAGCCGAGAAGCCTATAGGAAAGGGTAGAACTGTAACTCCCCCTCACATTTCAGACAAATGCGTCCGTAAAACATGGTTCCACTC
>NC_057804.1:184690609-184699820 GCF_018294505.1 Triticum aestivum
CCCGGGAAGCTCCCTTCTCCCGAGCCGCGAAACCTCAGCCCCACCTCCATGGCGCCCCCACCGCACCAATTTCACACCCGCCCTCCTCCCTAATGCCGGAGACGCTGTCCAATTGCCGTCGTGCACTGCGTCGTGTGCCTCTTACTCCGTGCTGCTGGTGCTGCCTCGACGACGGCCGCGTGAACCGTACCGGAGCTGATTCACCCCCGCCGTTGTTCACGGCGCCGGAGCGGCTCCAACTTCGGATCCGTCCAGAGTCCTGGCGCTGCTTACGCGTAGCCGTCGACCATTGTGACATTGCTCTTTCCCTGCCGCCGGTCACCACCGCAACCGCGCCAGCCTCACCGACTCGGCAGCTAGACCTGCCTACTTCACCATGCCGCCAGATAGGTCGCACCCTCATCTGAAATCACTTTATTTAGGCATTAGTTGTCTGAATTTTTATTCTGGGCCAATCGATTCCCAATGGGAAGCAGCACCCCTCGAGGCGGCGGAGCTCCTAGGCTGCCGGTTGGTTGGTGTCTAACGTAAGGGTGCGGGGCCGCAAGTTCGCCGCGGAAGCAGCGCTTAGATGGCTATCTTTTAGAGTTGCGTGGGTTGAAGGTACTGCCGCCGCCGGATCTGGATGACGGGGAGTCTTTGTGGATTGGCCCGGGGGCGGCGAAGCGACGACAGTGCAGTGGGGCGAGGAGCGGGGTTTTGGACGAGGCCACGGACGACGGAGGCAGGCTGCTCTGCCGTTGGTCGCTGGCTCTTCGGGGAAGATTCCGAACAGTGTCAGCCGGGAGGCACAAGACGGCCATCAAGCCACCCGGCGTAGATCGGACAGTACCAAAATAAAATAAAATCGTATGGCCCCAATTTAGTCTTCAGTCAACAGACGTGTGACCACTCTCGTACCTTGCTGATGATCTCTTAGTATATTTCTTCGGATCAAAGAGATATGTCGTTCTTAACTTTATGCGTTATCTGCATCTTCAGACACACCGTCTTCCGACTCACCGCAGCTGCTCCAACAAGGGAAGCATACACCAGAAGGGAGCTACAGTCCCCACTCAACAGTACCCTGCATCGAATGCCCGTGCCCGACATGGACAGCCACAACAACTGCAGGGCCATCGACAAGTCATCACATGATGCTCACTCCTATGGATGGTAGCCAGATAGGTTGTGCCCTCATCTTACTTGTGTGCAACATTTATGGCTTTGTTATTCATCTAAGCACGGAAAATAGATCATCACATTTCACTGTATATTCATACTGATATCTTACGGGTCTTGTTCAGGAGTTCACGTTGTTCCATAGTTCAGCTAAGATACTTGTTCTTTAGGTAACGATGTTCCATAGTTATCATCCATCAGCCAATGCTATCCCACAGGCTGGTGATTATAGTATTATACCACTTCTAGTATTACCTATGTTGTTCTTTAATACTTTTGTGTGCCATCTAGTTAATCTCGAGTACAAACGATACATATTTTGTAGCTTTCATCTGTGTTCTCCATTTAGTTTATGAGACCTGTTGCTGCTAGTTAACCCCAGTCCTACTATTTATGTCGTCTCCTACAGGCACTCATTTACATAAATCTAACTACTAGTTGTCTTCCATGCATGTCAGATATAATTGCACACACTGATATATCCATAAGAACCTCACGGAGCAATGTAAAGGTCAATAAACTTGATGTCAATGATACCCAATATGACGGAACATGTAAAGGCAGTTCTTCAGAAGACTTGCAGAAAGATGATGAATCCTCTTCACCCCACAAGGTCCTTGCTCTAACTTGGCCTGTGATATGGGTACAACATGCATATAATGTCCTCGAGTGTATCTACTCTGTTGCAATGCCATGTGCTTAGCATGCTGATCATGCATGTAAATATGTCATGCCTTCCTGTTTTTCAGTACCTATTCCATTCATGATAACATGTTTTCAAATTCAAGTACTGTCATTCTACTCTATCGCAATGCCATCTGCTTAATTTCGACATCATGCTTCTGAATATCTTATGCATTGTTATTCATCAGTATGTACTTCATCTGTCTGCCATAATATGTTTTTTACATTGAAATGTTGTTCTAGTGCTCTGTTGCAATGCCATCTTATTTTCCCAATCATACACATGTATGTTGCCTTGGTTATTTCTGTACGTATTCCGCTAGCATATAGTTTTACATTCAACTAGTTTTTTTTGCTGTGTTGTCCTGTCGTATCCCGAGCTCTTACACCATACTCCCTCCGTCCGGGTTACATGTTGCCGAAATGGATAAAAAAGGATGTATCTAGAACTGAAATATGCCTAGACCCATCCATTTTTTCCGGATGGAGGGAATACATGTCAATATGTCATGCCTTTCTATTCTTGAGTACCTATTCCATCTCTCTGCTGCCGCATGTTTTATAATTAAAGCACCATTCTTCTATACAAGGCATGCAAGGGGAATACGACTATGTTAGAATCTGAAGGGTTACAAACAAGGCCTTTGCAAAAGATCCAAACGCCAGGAGATAATAAACCAACTCCAGTTTTTATTGCTCCAGCATAGAGAAACCCAACTCCTACTGATAATAAGCAGATTCGAGTGGCCAAAGAACTAGTCCGGTCCAGTCGAGCAAAAATATGTCAACTCAATTCTAAGAAGCGTGTGTGTATCTTTGCATCATGAAATTTTATAGCATGCTGATCATATTTTCTACATGTTTCTTACCCATCTCTCTTTTAGAAAATAAGCTTAACAGATAGAAGAATTTCTGCAATGGTATCGTTTATGAGGAAAGATTCTTGCAGGAATTCTCTATGCTCCAATGTAGATGTAAGTACCTATTGTATATCACTATATTTTTACATCAGCATGCATTTTGTTAATCGGCGTGAATCCAACCTTTATCTGATCTAAATTTAGTTGTAGCAAAATGTATGATTAAAGGCCACAATGTTGATTTTTGTAAGGAAAACTGCCTGGTAGTTTTGCATCCTGAGCTGCATGAGACTATCTCATATCAGTGGGTTTGAATACTTTGGTTCTGCAGTGGGTTTTTCAGTGTTCTTTTTACTGTGTTGTAATGTCGTATCCCTAGCTCTTACATCATACTACCTCCGTCTGGATTAAATGTCGCAGAAATGGATAAAACTGGATGTATCTAGAACTGAAATACGCCTAGACCCGTCCATTTATTTCCGGATGGAGGGAATACATGTCAATATGTCATGCCTTTCTATTCTTCAGTACCTATTCCATCTCTGTTGTAGCATGTTTTATAACGGAATCACCATTCTTCTATATAAGGCATGCAAGGGGAAGACGGCTCTGTTAGAATCTGAAGGGTTACAAACCAGGTCTTTGCAAAAGATCCAAACATCAGGAGATAATAAACCAACTCCATTTTTCATAGATACTGCTCTAGCACAGAGAAACCCAACTCCCACTGATAATAAGCAGATTCCAGTGGCCAAAGAACTAGTCCGCTCCAGTCTAGCAAAAGAATGTCAACTCCATTCTAAGAAGCGTATGCGTATCCTCGCATCATGAAATTTTATAGCATTTTGATCATATTTTCTACATGTTTCTTACCCATCTCTCTTTTAGAAAATAAGGTTAAACGATAGAAGACTTCCTCCATTGGGATCATATTCGAGGAAAATATCTTGCGGGAATTCTCTGTGCTCCAATGCTGATGTAAGTACCTGTTGTATATCACTATATTTTTACATCAACATGTATTTTGTTAATCGGCGTGAATCTAACCTTTATCTGATCTAAAATTAGTTGTAGCAAAATGTTAAAGGCGCCAATGTTGATTTTGTAAGGAAAACTGCCTGTTAGTTTTGCATACTGAGCTGCATGAATGTACTATCTCATATCACGCACATTACTGAATTGTAGTGCTTCTCTGGTTGCCCATTCATTCATTGTGTCAATGTTGCTTTCGTTCTACCTTACCTGGTTGATGATAGTTGTGCCATATTGTGTTAATTTGGTGTAGGCTACTTGCCCAAACGTTCGTTGTGTCAATGTTGCTTTCCTATTATCTGACTTGGAGAATGATAGCAATGCTAGTGTGTTAATTTTGTGCAGGCTGCTGAAGATAAGAAGACAAACTCTGAACACAGCAAGGCAACCCCATTGTTTCTTTCCAGTAAATCTAGGCCAGGTAATATGGAAATAACTCATGATTAATCTGTTTGGTTCCCGTCCTAATTTATGTTATGATGCAGTGGTCGAGACACTCTCCACTATCAATAATACAAGCCTACCAAAATCGCCATCTGAATCTGTTCAGTATTCTCTGTCTCGAATGCAAAGGAATACATGTATGTTTGTGAACCAATTAACGGCTGAAGCAATGATGGAAATGGTGGATGAATCAGAGGTGCAGAGTCGTGCGACACAACAACTGATCAATGTTTTCAGAGACGGTGTAGCAAAGCAGAAAGAACTTGCCCACATGCTTATGGGCGTCCTCTGTGCTGAGGTTGCAGATTGTGACGTTGTAGATGGTTAGGTTCTGCTCATTTATTTGCACTGGCATCAATCTTTGATTGCCCAGTGGATGTAATTTCCTGTAATATATGCTGGATGTGCAACGTTATTCCCTGTATGCCGTACCTTTGCGTGATCGGTTTTGGTCCTGTGCATAATTGCTCGTCGTAATGGGCTCAAATTATCTAATTTGGCCTAAAGACATGTACGAACTTTAGTGGGCCCATTAAGTTAATGGGCCGTTACTAGGCCGAAAGTTAATGGTCGGCCCTCTTACCTCCCGGATCGTTAACAGGCCGACATCAAAGCGGGCAACAGGTGGCCCCAGTTTATTTCACGGGCCGTAACAGGCCGTTACTAAGTTTGGGCTACATATGGCCCAACTATACTGTAGGCCTTTAGTAGGCCGAAAGAGACATCGGGCTTGTACTGGACCATGAAGACCATGGGCCGCTAAGAGGCCGAAAGTCAGGTCGTATTGTAAATGGCCCAACTGTGTTGTGGGCCTTTAGCAGGCTGAAAGAGAAACCGGGCTGGTATTGGACCATGAAGGGCATGGGCCGTTAAAGGGCCAAAACTAAGGTCCGATTACAAATGTCCCAACTCATTTATGGTCCGTTAACAGGCCGAAAGTCACACAGGGCCGGGAATTGGCCCAACAGTTAAATGGGTCGCTAAAAGGCCAAAACTCAGGTCCGACTAAAAATGGCCCAACTGATTTATGGGCCGTCAATAGGCTGAAAGTGACACCGGGCCAGAAAATTGGCCCAACACTTAAATGGGCCGCTAAAAGGCCGAAACTCAGGTCCGACAACAAATGGCCCATCGGATTTATGGGCCGTCAACAGGCTGAAAGACACGCCGGGCCGAAAACTAGCCCAACATTTAAATGGGTCGCTAAAAGGCCGAAAGATATACGTCCTAAAATTGGCCCATCCATTAAACGGGTCGTTAACAGGCCGAAATCTCATCGAGCCAATATTGAGCCCAGATATATAGCGGGCTGTTAACGGGCTTGAACTGACGATGTGCTGCAATGGTGTCAAATCTTTAACAGGCCGTTGACGGGCCAAATTGGCTCATCTCGTATGGGCCGCGGGCTTAAATGGACCTGACTCAAGTAGGCCTTATATGGGCTGGCCTGCTAATTTTTACTGGGCCGGCCTTTTCACAGGAATGGGCCTCTGTTGGGTCGTGCCGCGTGTCAACGTACCATAGGCGTCTTCCGTCCAATGAGTGGATGACATATGTCCCAATGGTGAGCCGACACGTGTTTCCTCCAGCCAATGATGTTTTTACAAGTGGAAAATCCCCATTGGTCGGGGCTGTTAATGGGTTATCGGATCCAAAACCCGACCCGATAGCTTAACAGCGTTCCGTTACGGTGGATGCCACGTGTCGGTCACCCTTGATGAAAGCACTTCTGTGACGCGCGATTTATCGTCATGGAAGTGGACACTTCCTTGATGATAATTTTGGTAATGTCATGGAACACTTCTACGACAGCACATGTATGACTATCTTGATTCTGTCATAAATTTGTCATGGATGTACATGCATGACAAAAAAACGCGACCTACTGTGACAAACACGTATCATAACGGAAGTGTATTTTTTTGTAGTGAAACATGCATTAAAATTAATTCACACCGAGTACAGGCATGAGTAGGATATAATCCACCATGAATATAAATATCGTGAAGGCTATGTTGATTTGTTTCAACTACATGCGTGAACATGTGCCAAGTCGAGTCATTCAATTCATTCAAAGGAGGATATCATCCCATCATACCACATCATAATCATTTTAATAGCATGTTGGCACGCAAGGTAAACCATTATAACTCATAGCTAAACAAGCATGGCACAAGCAACTATAATCACTAAATGTCATTGCAAATATGTTTACTTCATAATAAGCTGAATCAGGAACGATGAACTCATCATATTTACAAAAACAAGAGAGGTTGAGTTCATACCAGCTTTTCTCATCCCAATCAGTCCATCATATATCGTCATTATTGCCTTTCACTTGCACGACCGAACAATGTGTATAATAATAATAGTGCACGTGCATTGGACTAAACTGGAATCTGCAAGCATTCAACTCAAGAGAGAGGACAAAATAATATGGGCTCTAAGTTAGATAAACAACCATGCATATGAGAGCCACTAAACATTTTCAATATGGTCTTCTCGACCCCCAAAGGAAAGAAAAGAAAAGAAAACTATTTACACGGGAAAGCTCCCAACAAGTAAAAGAAGAACAAGAAATCTTTTTGGGTTTTCATTTTAGTTTCTACCACAAGCATGGAAATTAAACTAACTAATTTTTTTGGTTTTTCTTAAGGTTTATCAAACACACAAGAAGAAGGCTAGAAAAATAAATTAAACTAGCATGGATAATACAATGAAAGAGTATGAGCACCGACGACTAGTGTGTGAACATGAATGTAAAGTCGGTGAGAAATACGTACTCCCCCAAGCTTAGGCTTTTGGCCTAAGTTGGTCTAATACCAAGGACCGCTGCTACTCTCCCCGGTGTACTGGGAGGTGTAATCAGGATACCACTGGCTGGCCATCTCCGGGTCCCACTGGTATGATGATGCACGATAAGGGTCCAGTTCAGGTTCCGACTCAGGTTCAGGTTTTGGAGTGGATGCTTGGCCTCAATGAGCGCACACCGCTTCCAGTGTAACAAGAAAATTATCTGCAATCAAATCAAATAACAGAGGCGCACGCAAAATAATAGTCTCATTGTGTTCCTTATTAAATCTAAGGTTATACAAGAGCATCTTCTCTTTGTTGTCAACAATAAATGTGTGTGCTACCATGCTCTTGTAATCTAAAATGTAAGGAGGCAATTTTGTCTCCTCTTTCTCATGGTGCCTAATAGGTATCTCAAAATGTCTAGCAAGACGTGAAGCATAGATACCTCCAAATATGTGGCCTTTTGTACGATTCAGGCTTAGCCGTTTAGCAATGACGGCACCCATACTAAAACTATTATCTCCAAACAAGGCATGTTGAAGAACGATAATATCAGGAACACTAAAGTTTCCACTATTTCCACGACCAATCAAGCATCTACTAGCAAATATGGCAAAGTAGCATAAAACAGGAAAGTGTATGCTAGAGATTTTCGCATCGGAACCCTTCTTCGGATCCTCTACAGTGATAGTGCTAACAAAGCCATCCACATCTTTATGATGGGGTTCCTCTAATTCTCCCTCAAAGGGTATCATACATACCACGCAAAAATTACGTAAAGACATTTCTCTAAATTCATCATATAAATGAAATGATACTGAAGGCGGTGACTTCTTAGGATAATAATAAAATTTTTGCACGAAAGTATTGGTAAGTAAGAGATACTGGTCGATCCGGTTGTGGAGGAAATCGGTGAGGTCTGCATTCTCAATCAAAGAATAAAAGTCTTCATGAATTCTGGCTTCTTTCAAGAAATTATCACATGGCCATTCACACGGCCATACTTCCGCTACGCGAGGAAGATTATACTTGGCCTTTTCCTTCTCTCTAGCTTGTTTTTCCTGAGAGCCTTGGCTAGAAGAGCCCCTCAAAAGTCTCCTTAACATTTTCTAAAAATTTCTAAAATCTTAGTAACTTCAAAATAAAAGTGAATAAAACTAAACAAGATTGATAGCAACTACTCCTACAAGTGCCTAGAGCCTATATCATGCATTAGAATTACTTGGGACCTCATAAATTTAACATGCAAGCTCAAGAACATGGTCACCTATGCAGAAATTTTTTGCAATGAATAAAGCACTAGAACAAAAAATAATTGGACCAATGGAGGAGTCACATACCAAGCAATAATCTCCCAAAGCAGTTTTGTGAATGGAGCTTTGAGCAAGAAGATCAGAAATCGCAACAAAATGAGCTAGAACTGGTGCTTGAGCTGGATGGGGATTTTTTTGGGAAGAAGATGGAGTGTGTGGGTGCTGGCATAAGTGGAGGGGGCACACCAGGGGCCCACGAGACAGGGGGCGCGCCCAGGGTAGGTCGGCGCGCCCTCCACTCTCGTGGCCTGGTGCTTGCCCCTCCTGCAGTGATTTAAGTGCCTAAAATCCTCAAATATTCCATAGAAAATCATACTAAATTTGCAGGGTGTCGGTGTTAAAATCGGCGGATCTCGGGTAGGGGGTCCCGAACTGTGCGTCTAGGCGGATGGTAACAGGAGATAAGGGACACGATGTTTTTACCCAGGTTCGGGCCCTCTCGATGGAGGTAAAACCCTACTCTTGCTTGATTTATATTGATGATATGGGTAGTACAAGAGTAGATCTACCACGAGATCGGAGAGGCTAAACCCTATAAGCTAGCCTATGGCATGATTGTTGTTCGTCCTACGGACTAAAACCCTCCGGTTTATATAGACACCGGAGAGGGATAGGGTTACACAGAGTTGGTTACAATGGGAGGAGATCTACACATCCGTATCGCCAAGCTTGCCTTCCACGCCAAGGAAAGTCCCATCCGGACACGGGACGAAGTCTTCAATCTTGTATCTTCATAGTCCAGGAGTCCGGCCAAAGGTTATAGTCCGGCTATCCGGACACCCCTTAATCCAGGACTCCCTCAGTAGCCCCTGAACCAGGCTTCAATGACGACGAGTCCGGCGCGCAGATTGTCTTCGGCATTGCAAGGCGCGTTCCTCCTCCGAATACTTCATAGGAGATTTTGAACACAAGGACAATGTA
>NC_057804.1:184699830-184701634 GCF_018294505.1 Triticum aestivum
ATGTATCTAGAACTGAAATATGCCTAGACCCATCCATTTTTTCCGGATGGAGGGAATACATGTCAATATGTCATGCCTTTCTATTCTTGAGTACCTATTCCATCTCTCTGCTGCCGCATGTTTTATAATTAAAGCACCATTCTTCTATACAAGGCATGCAAGGGGAATACGACTATGTTAGAATCTGAAGGGTTACAAACAAGGCCTTTGCAAAAGATCCAAACGCCAGGAGATAATAAACCAACTCCAGTTTTTATTGCTCCAGCATAGAGAAACCCAACTCCTACTGATAATAAGCAGATTCGAGTGGCCAAAGAACTAGTCCGGTCCAGTCGAGCAAAAATATGTCAACTCAATTCTAAGAAGCGTGTGTGTATCTTTGCATCATGAAATTTTATAGCATGCTGATCATATTTTCTACATGTTTCTTACCCATCTCTCTTTTAGAAAATAAGCTTAACAGATAGAAGAATTTCTGCAATGGTATCGTTTATGAGGAAAGATTCTTGCAGGAATTCTCTATGCTCCAATGTAGATGTAAGTACCTATTGTATATCACTATATTTTTACATCAGCATGCATTTTGTTAATCGGCGTGAATCCAACCTTTATCTGATCTAAATTTAGTTGTAGCAAAATGTATGATTAAAGGCCACAATGTTGATTTTTGTAAGGAAAACTGCCTGGTAGTTTTGCATCCTGAGCTGCATGAGACTATCTCATATCAGTGGGTTTGAATACTTTGGTTCTGCAGTGGGTTTTTCAGTGTTCTTTTTACTGTGTTGTAATGTCGTATCCCTAGCTCTTACATCATACTACCTCCGTCTGGATTAAATGTCGCAGAAATGGATAAAACTGGATGTATCTAGAACTGAAATACGCCTAGACCCGTCCATTTATTTCCGGATGGAGGGAATACATGTCAATATGTCATGCCTTTCTATTCTTCAGTACCTATTCCATCTCTGTTGTAGCATGTTTTATAACGGAATCACCATTCTTCTATATAAGGCATGCAAGGGGAAGACGGCTCTGTTAGAATCTGAAGGGTTACAAACCAGGTCTTTGCAAAAGATCCAAACATCAGGAGATAATAAACCAACTCCATTTTTCATAGATACTGCTCTAGCACAGAGAAACCCAACTCCCACTGATAATAAGCAGA
Organism: Triticum aestivum; assembly: GCF_018294505.1. Taxonomy (NCBI): domain Eukaryota; kingdom Viridiplantae; phylum Streptophyta; class Magnoliopsida; order Poales; family Poaceae; genus Triticum; species Triticum aestivum. Next base: position 184,700,996 of record NC_057804.1, read on the forward strand.
TTCCAGTGGCCAAAGAACTAGTCCGCTCCAGTCTAGCAAAAGAATGTCAACTCCATTCTAAGAAGCGTATGCGTATCCTCGCATCATGAAATTTTATAGCATTTTGATCATATTTTCTACATGTTTCTTACCCATCTCTCTTTTAGAAAATAAGGTTAAACGATAGAAGACTTCCTCCATTGGGATCATATTCGAGGAAAATATCTTGCGGGAATTCTCTGTGCTCCAATGCTGATGTAAGTACCTGTTGTATATCACTATATTTTTACATCAACATGTATTTTGTTAATCGGCGTGAATCTAACCTTTATCTGATCTAAAATTAGTTGTAGCAAAATGTTAAAGGCGCCAATGTTGATTTTGTAAGGAAAACTGCCTGTTAGTTTTGCATACTGAGCTGCATGAATGTACTATCTCATATCACGCACATTACTGAATTGTAGTGCTTCTCTGGTTGCCCATTCATTCATTGTGTCAATGTTGCTTTCGTTCTACCTTACCTGGTTGATGATAGTTGTGCCATATTGTGTTAATTTGGTGTAGGCTACTTGCCCAAACGTTCGTTGTGTCAATGTTGCTTTCCTATTATCTGACTTGGAGAATGATAGCAATGCTAGTGTGTTAATTTTGTGCAGGCTG
>NC_057804.1:184701644-184724528 GCF_018294505.1 Triticum aestivum
TGAAGATAAGAAGACAAACTCTGAACACAGCAAGGCAACCCCATTGTTTCTTTCCAGTAAATCTAGGCCAGGTAATATGGAAATAACTCATGATTAATCTGTTTGGTTCCCGTCCTAATTTATGTTATGATGCAGTGGTCGAGACACTCTCCACTATCAATAATACAAGCCTACCAAAATCGCCATCTGAATCTGTTCAGTATTCTCTGTCTCGAATGCAAAGGAATACATGTATGTTTGTGAACCAATTAACGGCTGAAGCAATGATGGAAATGGTGGATGAATCAGAGGTGCAGAGTCGTGCGACACAACAACTGATCAATGTTTTCAGAGACGGTGTAGCAAAGCAGAAAGAACTTGCCCACATGCTTATGGGCGTCCTCTGTGCTGAGGTTGCAGATTGTGACGTTGTAGATGGTTAGGTTCTGCTCATTTATTTGCACTGGCATCAATCTTTGATTGCCCAGTGGATGTAATTTCCTGTAATATATGCTGGATGTGCAACGTTATTCCCTGTATGCCGTACCTTTGCGTGATCGGTTTTGGTCCTGTGCATAATTGCTCGTCGTAATGGGCTCAAATTATCTAATTTGGCCTAAAGACATGTACGAACTTTAGTGGGCCCATTAAGTTAATGGGCCGTTACTAGGCCGAAAGTTAATGGTCGGCCCTCTTACCTCCCGGATCGTTAACAGGCCGACATCAAAGCGGGCAACAGGTGGCCCCAGTTTATTTCACGGGCCGTAACAGGCCGTTACTAAGTTTGGGCTACATATGGCCCAACTATACTGTAGGCCTTTAGTAGGCCGAAAGAGACATCGGGCTTGTACTGGACCATGAAGACCATGGGCCGCTAAGAGGCCGAAAGTCAGGTCGTATTGTAAATGGCCCAACTGTGTTGTGGGCCTTTAGCAGGCTGAAAGAGAAACCGGGCTGGTATTGGACCATGAAGGGCATGGGCCGTTAAAGGGCCAAAACTAAGGTCCGATTACAAATGTCCCAACTCATTTATGGTCCGTTAACAGGCCGAAAGTCACACAGGGCCGGGAATTGGCCCAACAGTTAAATGGGTCGCTAAAAGGCCAAAACTCAGGTCCGACTAAAAATGGCCCAACTGATTTATGGGCCGTCAATAGGCTGAAAGTGACACCGGGCCAGAAAATTGGCCCAACACTTAAATGGGCCGCTAAAAGGCCGAAACTCAGGTCCGACAACAAATGGCCCATCGGATTTATGGGCCGTCAACAGGCTGAAAGACACGCCGGGCCGAAAACTAGCCCAACATTTAAATGGGTCGCTAAAAGGCCGAAAGATATACATCCTAAAATTGGCCCATCCATTAAACGGGTCGTTAACAGGCCGAAATCTCATCGAGCCAATATTGAGCCCAGATATATAGCGGGCTGTTAACGGGCTTGAACTGACGATGTGCTGCAATGGTGTCAAATCTTTAACAGGCCGTTGACGGGCCAAATTGGCTCATCTCGTATGGGCCGCGGGCTTAAATGGACCTGACTCAAGTAGGCCTTATATGGGCTGGCCTGCTAATTTTTACTGGGCCGGCCTTTTCACAGGAATGGGCCTCTGTTGGGTCGTGCCGCGTGTCAACGTACCATAGGCGTCTTCCGTCCAATGAGTGGATGACATATGTCCCAATGGTGAGCCGACACGTGTTTCCTCCAGCCAATGATGTTTTTACACGTGGAAAATCCCCATTGGTCGGGGCTGTTAATGGGTTATCGGATCCAAAACCCGACCCGATAGCTTAACAGCGTTCCGTTACGGTGGATGCCACGTGTCGGTCACCCTTGATGAAAGCACTTCTGTGACGCGTGATTTATCGTCATGGAAGTGGACACTTCCTTGATGATAATTTTGGTAATGTCATGGAACACTTCTACGACAGCACATGTATGACTATCTTGATTCTGTCATAAATTTGTCATGGATGTACATGCATGACAATAAAACGTGACCTACTGTGACAAACACGTATCATAACGGAAGTGTATTTTTTTGTAGTGAAACATGCATTAAAATTAATTCACACCGAGTACAGGCATGAGTAGGATATAATCCACCATGAATATAAATATCGTGAAGGCTATGTTGATTTGTTTCAACTACATGCGTGAACATGTGCCAAGTCGAGTCATTCAATTCATTCAAAGGAGGATATCATCCCATCATACCACATCATAATCATTTTAATAGCATGTTGGCACGCAAGGTAAACCATTATAACTCATAGCTAAACAAGCATGGCACAAGCAACTATAATCACTAAATGTCATTGCAAATATGTTTACTTCATAATAAGCTGAATCAGGAACGATGAACTCATCATATTTACAAAAACAAGAGAGGTTGAGTTCATACCAGCTTTTCTCATCCCAATCAGTCCATCATATATCGTCATTATTGCCTTTCACTTGCACGACCGAACAATGTGTATAATAATAATAGTGCACGTGCATTGGACTAAACTGGAATCTGCAAGCATTCAACTCAAGAGAGAGGACAAAATAATATGGGCTCTAAGTTAGATAAACAACCATGCATATGAGAGCCACTAAACATTTTCAATATGGTCTTCTCGACCCCCAAAGGAAAGAAAAGAAAAGAAAACTATTTACACGGGAAAGCTCCCAACAAGTAAAAGAAGAACGAGAAATCTTTTTGGGTTTTCATTTTAGTTTCTACCACAAGCATGGAAATTAAACTAACTAATTTTTTTGGTTTTTCTTAAGGTTTATCAAACACACAAGAAGAAGGCTAGAAAAATAAATTAAACTAGCATGGATAATACAATGAAAGAGTATGAGCACCGACGACTAGTGTGTGAACATGAATGTAAAGTCGGTGAGAAATACGTACTCCCCCAAGCTTAGGCTTTTGGCCTAAGTTGGTCTAATACCAAGGACCGCTGCTACTCTCCCCGGTGTACTGGGAGGTGTAATCAGGATACCACTGGCTGGCCATCTCCGGGTCCCACTGGTATGATGATGCACGATAAGGGTCCAGTTCAGGTTCCGACTCAGGTTCAGGTTTTGGAGTGGATGCTTGGCCTCAATGAGCGCACACCGCTTCCAGTGTAACAAGAAAATTATCTGCAATCAAATCAAATAACAGAGGCGCACGCAAAATAATAGTCTCATTGTGTTCCTTATTAAATCTAAGGTTATACAAGAGCATCTTCTCTTTGTTGTCAACAATAAATGTGTGTGCTACCATGCTCTTGTAATCTAAAATGTAAGGAGGCAATTTTGTCTCCTCTTTCTCATGGTGCCTAATAGGTATCTCAAAATGTCTAGCAAGACGTGAAGCATAGATACCTCCAAATATGTGGCCTTTTGTACGATTCAGGCTTAGCCGTTTAGCAATGACGGCACCCATACTAAAACTATTATCTCCAAACAAGGCATGTTGAAGAACGATAATATCAGGAACACTAAAGTTTCCACTATTTCCACGACCAATCAAGCATCTACTAGCAAATATGGCAAAGTAGCATAAAACAGGAAAGTGTATGCTAGAGATTTTCGCATCGGAACCCTTCTTCGGATCCTCTACAGTGATAGTGCTAACAAAGCCATCCACATCTTTATGATGGGGTTCCTCTAATTCTCCCTCAAAGGGTATCATACATACCACGCAAAAATTACGTAAAGACATTTCTCTAAATTCATCATATAAATGAAATGATACTGAAGGCGGTGACTTCTTAGGATAATAATAAAATTTTTGCACGAAAGTATTGGTAAGTAAGAGATACTGGTCGATCCGGTTGTGGAGGAAATCGGTGAGGTCTGCATTCTCAATCAAAGAATAAAAGTCTTCATGAATTCTGGCTTCTTTCAAGAAATTATCACATGGCCATTCACACGGCCATACTTCCGCTACGCGAGGAAGATTATACTTGGCCTTTTCCTTCTCTCTAGCTTGTTTTTCCTGAGAGCCTTGGCTAGAAGAGCCCCTCAAAAGTCTCCTTAACATTTTCTAAAAATTTCTAAAATCTTAGTAACTTCAAAATAAAAGTGAATAAAACTAAACAAGATTGATAGCAACTACTCCTACAAGTGCCTAGAGCCTATATCATGCATTAGAATTACTTGGGACCTCATAAATTTAACATGCAAGCTCAAGAACATGGTCACCTATGCAGAAATTTTTTGCAATGAATAAAGCACTAGAACAAAAAATAATTGGACCAATGGAGGAGTCACATACCAAGCAATAATCTCCCAAAGCAGTTTTGTGAATGGAGCTTTGAGCAAGAAGATCAGAAATCGCAACAAAATGAGCTAGAACTGGTGCTTGAGCTGGATGGGGATTTTTTTGGGAAGAAGATGGAGTGTGTGGGTGCTGGCATAAGTGGAGGGGGCACACCAGGGGCCCACGAGACAGGGGGCGCGCCCAGGGTAGGTCGGCGCGCCCTCCACTCTCGTGGCCTGGTGCTTGCCCCTCCTGCAGTGATTTAAGTGCCTAAAATCCTCAAATATTCCATAGAAAATCATACTAAATTTGCAGGGTGTCGGTGTTAAAATCGGCGGATCTCGGGTAGGGGGTCCCGAACTGTGCGTCTAGGCGGATGGTAACAGGAGATAAGGGACACGATGTTTTTACCCAGGTTCGGGCCCTCTCGATGGAGGTAAAACCCTACTCTTGCTTGATTTATATTGATGATATGGGTAGTACAAGAGTAGATCTACCACGAGATCGGAGAGGCTAAACCCTATAAGCTAGCCTATGGCATGATTGTTGTTCGTCCTACGGACTAAAACCCTCCGGTTTATATAGACACCGGAGAGGGATAGGGTTACACAGAGTTGGTTACAATGGGAGGAGATCTACACATCCGTATCGCCAAGCTTGCCTTCCACGCCAAGGAAAGTCCCATCCGGACACGGGACGAAGTCTTCAATCTTGTATCTTCATAGTCCAGGAGTCCGGCCAAAGGTTATAGTCCGGCTATCCGGACACCCCTTAATCCAGGACTCCCTCAGTAGCCCCTGAACCAGGCTTCAATGACGACGAGTCCGGCGCGCAGATTGTCTTCGGCATTGCAAGGCGCGTTCCTCCTCCGAATACTTCATAGGAGATTTTGAACACAAGGACAATGTACAGCTCTGCAAAACAAGTTCCACATACCACCATAGAGAGAATAATATTTGTACAAATCTAATCTGCTGACGTATTCCGTAGCATGGCTTCACACCACGGCCAAGCCTTTATTCGAATCGTTTTTACTGTCCCACCTCAGCGCATTTAGCGAGGCGGTTTCCTTGGCACGTCTTGTCGAAGCAGAGATCGTGTCCCCTTATTCCGGGATTCTCATCAACACGGGCGTGGGTAACCCAACCGCGCCATTAATTATGGCGCTTGGGAGATAAGCGAGTTTTACCAGGCTGGTGGGGGCACATAGTTTCGTCCGCCCATATAAGGGGATAAGGATCCACCTTTTTCATCTACGCCTTCTTCCTCCTTCGCTTATCCATTTCCGCACACTCGAGCTCCAGCGCCCAAGTCCGCACTTCCCACCTCAACCTTCTCCAGACATGTCTGGAGCAGGAGGCAGGTGGATGGCCTCCTCCGTCACGGAGGGGCACATCAAAAAGTTGAGGAAAGCTGGATACTTGCACAACGACATTGCGCAGCGGCTTCCAGACAAGGGGCAGCTCATCCCACCCCCAGACCCCGTGAGAGGGTGGTGTTCCTCCCCCATTTCCTTCGCGGACTGGGCTTCCCACTCCACCCATTTGTCCGGGGGCTCATGTTCTACTACGGCCTGGATTTCCACGATCTGGCCCTGAACTTCATCCTCAACATCTCGGCGTTTATCGTCGTGTGCGAGGCCTTCCTCCGCATCAAGCCCCACTTCGGCTTATGGCTGAAGACCTTCAATGTCAAGACGAAGGTAGTGGGCGGCCAGCAGGTGGAGTGCGGAGGCGCCATGGTGGGCAAGATGCCCAACGTTATATGGCTCGAGACCATCAAAGGGTGGCAATCGGGGTGGTTCTACATCACCGAGCCGCGTGACCCTGAATGGACAGCGGCCCCTGAATTACGATCTGGCATCCCCACACGGCTCACCTCCTGGAAAGAGAAGGGCCTATCGTGGGGTAATTCGGGAGAGCTGATCGGACTCCAAACCTGCGTCCAAAACCTGGTGGACAGGAAGGTTAAACTTGTCAACATAGTCCAGGTCATGCTCCTCCATCGGATCCTCCCGTATCAACGACGGGCTTTTAACTTGTGGGAGTTCGACCCGGCCCAGCACCAAACTTTGACCAGGCTCTTTGACACAACACACGAGGATGCCTGGAAGGTGCTATTCAAGGGCGTCGAGGTTCCCCCTCCCATTACCGAGGATCGCGGATTCTGCGCGAATCGCCAAGCCAGCGTAGTAAGCTTGTTTTACCCTTTACGGGATACTTGTTTTTCATAGTTTGACTCTATGCGGGATCTAAGCTCTCGTTCCTTTGATAGGACTGGCAGAAGAAGACCGGACAGATCGACTGTCTGGCTCCTTTGCCCGAAGGCCCAGCAGATGCCTGCTTGGCGAAGTTGCTGGTCCCGGCACCTTACGTGGTGCCGGAGAAAAAGGCCAAGAAGAAGGCCACGAGAACTCGAAAGAGTTCCCGGCTCCTGGTGGTGTCAGATTCATCGTCCGATGACTCCGAGGCGCACTCCTCCCACGAAGACGAGGAGGAGGAATAAGAGGCCTCTCCCCCTCCAGCGGGGGGAGGAAAGAAAAGGAAGACCGCCCCAACTAGGGGGGCGGAGGGTCCAAGAAGGGAAGGACCCTTCCTCCGGACTACTCCACCAACGCCAACAACGGCGAAGAGGAGTGGCCATCCAGGGCCAAGCCCCTGGCGAAATCGTAAGTATCCGGATACCAGAATAACTCATGGCGTTCCTTTATTGCACAGTATCTTCTGACGCCGAATATAATCATGCAGTCTGCCCAAGGCCCGGTTTGACGCTTCATCGAGCGGCTCCCTGGATTCGTCGGATGTGAATAGTCTTTCACTCCCGACTGCTACCTCCCCTCGCCCTACGGACGATGCCGAGGTGGAGTCCCAAAAGGGGCCAAGCCAGGAGGAGGTGGTCCTGGAGGCGCCGCAAGGCGACCTTCCGGACTCCAGGTGCAAAGGGGATAAAACCCCAAAGGGCTCTAAGTCCAGCCCTGGGCCAAACACCGCACCGGAACCTTCAGTGGTTCCGGAGCCCGGCAGGCGGCCCCCTAGTAAGAAGGGCAAGCCTACGACACCGGTGACCTCCGTCCAACCGGAGGCACCGGATAATTTGCTGGAGGTGCTTAACGGCGCCTCCATCGACGAGGAGCACCGCACTATTATAAGTGCGGTGATCCAGAAGGTTCAGTTCGCCAAGAGCGGGCTGACGGAAGCGTGTGCCAACCTTCTAACAGGCTTTGAGGTATGTATTTAAGATATGTAAAAATATTACCGCATAGACAGTAGCCCCTGATGCTCAGTTTGGTGTTCAGAAATAAAAGCCGAAATGCGGATCTAAAAGATATACACAGGAATCTAACATAAGTATGTCAATATGGGAATGCAGGCTATGCTGTTGACCTCTGCCGCACTGACTGCGGAGGTCAATGCATTGAAGCAGAGCCTCGAGCGGTCCGAGAACGAGCTCGGCCTTGCCAAGAAGCAGCTTGAGGACAAGGAAGGTAAGTAATACCTTATGTAAGTATATAAAAAGGTCTGGTTGCAAATAATGACAGGACCAACGTGAGTATTTATAGGGGCCACAACCGAGGTGGCGACCCTGAAGGAAGCGTTGTCCAAGGCCGAAGACAATGCGGTCGTGGAGTGCACCGAGCAAGAAAAGCAGGAGGCGCGGATGGCGGAGGTGCGGCAAGAGCTCCACGCTCTCGTGAAAAAAACATGAGAGTTTGGAGCTTGAATCAAAGACTCAAGAGTCCGAGCTTGCCTCGGCCCTTGAGATCGCCAAATCTGCCAAGGCCGAAGCCCAAAAAGCCCTCCAGGATATTGAGGCAATGAAGAAGATAGTGGCGGCTAAGGCATTCTTTATGCAAAGCAAGCACGTGAAAGTGAATTACTTGTTACTTACCCGAGTCCGGAGCTCTCCAGGAGCATTCACAGATCTGCCCCACAGTGTGTCTGACGCTGCCGCATTCTACCGAGCCGAGGAAGGGAGCTCGACGGAGAAGGTGTTATGGTCCCAGTATGTTGAGGTCGGACACCCGGTGCCCTTGAGCGACCAGCTGAAGCAGCTGGTCGAGCTCCATAAGGTAGCCGAACAAGCCATGAAGGGCCTTATAGTCCGGCTATGGCCTGGGGAGGTCATGCCTGGGAGCTACTTTGGGCTGGTGAGGCGGCTGGCAGATGCCCGTCCACGGCTTGAAGTCATCAAGCGCTCCGTATGCATCGAAGGCGTCCGTAGGGCCCTTGCCCGTGTTAAAGTACACTTTGGCAAGATGGATGCTGAGAAGCTGGTGACAGATGGGCCACCGGAGGGGAAGGAGCATCGCAAGCCCGAGATGTATTATGAGGGCGTCCTGAAGGGTGCCTGCCTTGTGGCGGATGAGTGTTCCAAGGATGTAATTTTTGAGTAAACTCGCTCGTGTTATCCTGTGCGCTGAAAACTTGTTCATGTGCACTAAGCAACGCTTTTTGAATTTAAAATATTACGTTATGTGCGGTCGTTTATTAAATCTGAGAGATGGCGAGTCATCGGCTTCTACCCCCATGCCACGAGTGCTAGGGTGTTCGGGATAAACCTGAGCGCTCTTGTTCCCATTTTTGGGTCCTTCGAGGGAGGCGCTCAGCACAACGAACAAGGCAATCGGACTATAATGCTTTATCACTCTCACTTAGCCATAGAATTCTATAATTTTAAATTTCGGCGAAGCCCCTAGTATTCGGAAGACCGAGTTCGGGGCGCTATCCACGCCTAGGCCGGACAAAGCCAGCTCCTCGCTCTAAGTGGCATAAGTCTTTAGGGACTCGAAACCTCTCGAACAGCGACCAGCTCTCGCCCTATCATGACGGTCAGTTTTAGCTTTCTCTAATGAGGTGCTTAACCCAGCTCAACCGGGGCACAATCGCAGTAGTTCTCCCAGCGCTACCTTAGCCGATATAACGGAACGTAAGGTACCAAAACATGGGAGCCGGGCAAACCAAACTATTGACCCAAGACATGATTCGGAGCCGATGCATATAATGCTATAAGTTCGGGGTGCCGCACTCGTGAGAGTGTTCGGACTTCTCACACCATATTCTGGGGTACTTAAGCCCCTGGTGTATTGGCCGTACCAAAGTGTACGGTTGCATAATGTCATAACTGAACATATTTACATAAAAAATGAAGGCAATAATAGACAAGAGCTATGCATTGTTTATTAAAAGGCTGCTGTGAAAGCAGAACGATACAAATAGTGCGATAAGCAAGAGATGGGATTATTTGACACGTCCCCCTCCAGGGGCAAGCTGCGAGACTTTATGTAAGACAGGTATTTAGCTTGTTATAGAGACCACCTGGACATTCGACGTAGCTTGCTGCCTCCCTGGCTGTTGCATCGTGTGTTCGGCGATTGTACTGCCAGACAGGCCTTTCGGAGAGTGGAGTCCTGAAAGTAAGAAGAAAAAAAAGAATGACAAAATCGGGAGCCCCTAGTGCGGTTGAGCCGCATTTTGGGCGTGCCGTGGTTGTGCCCCTCCCCTTATGCCCATGGTATTTCTAGAGCGTAATTATGTATGCGTAGTACTGGTTTCACAATTTCGCGAGGGTTGGGGTTGGGGTCGTACTGCTACACTTGCTCGGAACGTGCCAGGCAGTCTTGTTGTAGGTTACTCCGGGCGTGCTTGACGGTGTCCGGATGTTTAAAAGCCGGACTGGAGAATTGCCTTGAGAGGCTACTTTGTACTTCTGCCGCGAGGGCCGCCGTATGTTCCTCCGTTCGGAGAGAGCGTTCGGTGTTTCCATTGACCGTAATGACTCCTCGAGGGCCTCGCATCTTGAGCTTGAGTTATGCGTAGTGCGGCACCGCATTGAACTTTGCAAATGCAGTTCGTCCGAGCAGTGCGTGATAGCCACTACGGAACGAGACTATGTCAAAGATTAACTCATCGCTTCGGAAATTATCCGGGGATCTGAAGACCACTTCGAGTGTAACTGAGCCTGTAGAGTTGGACTCTACACCTGGTATGACGCCTTTAAAGGTCGTCTTTGTGGGTTTAATCCTTGAGGGATCTATGCCCATTTTTCGCACTGTATCCTGATAAAGCAGGTTCAGGCTGCTGCCGCCATCCATAAGGACTCTAGTGAGGTGAAATCCATCAATGATTGGGTCTAGAACCAATGCGGCGAATCCGCCGTGGTGGATGCTTGTGGGGTGGTCCCTTCGATCAAAAGTGATCGGGCAGGAGGACCATGGGTTGAACTTTGGGGCGACTAGCTCCAACGCATATACGTCCCTGAGTGCACGCTTCCGCTCCCATTTGGGGATGTGGGTTGCGTATATCATGTTCACCGTCCGCACTTGTGGGGGAAAGCCCTTATGTCCCCCATTTTTCGGCGGTCGGGGCTCCTCCTCGTCATCGCTATGCAGCCCCTTGTCTCTGTTTTCGGCACTTAACTTGCCTGCCTGCTTGAACACCCAACAATCCCTGTTGGTGTGATTGGCTTGTTTTTTGGGGGTGCCATGTATCTGGCATGCGCGATCGAGTATTTGGTCCAAACTAGACGGGCCCGGAGTATTTCTTTTGAATGGATTTTTCCGCTGACCGGGTTTAGAGCCTCTGAATCCGGCATTGACTGTCGTATCCTAAGTATTGTCGCCGTTAATGCGGCGCTTGTGCTTGTTGCAACACGACCTGCCATTGCTGTCCTTGGTATCCGAATTACCAGGGCTCTTGGTCATGTTATTACTACGAGCCAGCCAGTTGTCTTCTCCCGTGCAAAGGCGGGTCATGAGTGTTGTGAGGGCTGCCATGGATTTCGGCTTTTCCTGTCCTAGGTGCCGGGCAAGCCACTCGTCACGGATGTTATGTTTGAAGGCTGCGAGGGCCTCTGCGTCCGGACAGTCGACTATTTGATTTTTCTTGGTTAGGAACCGTGTCCAGAATTGTCTGGCCGATTCCTTCGGCTGCTGAATTATGTGGCTTAGGTCATCGGCGTCGGGTGGTCGCACATAGGTGCCCTGGAAATTGTCGAGGAATGTGGCTTCCAGGTCCTCCCAGCAACCAATTGACTCTGCTGGCAAGCTGTTAAGCCAATGCCGAGCTGGTCCTTTAAGCTTGAGTGGGAGGTATTTGATGGCGTGTAGATCATCACCACGGGCCATGTGGATATGAAGGAGATAATCCTCGATCCATACCGCAGGATCTGTTGTGCCATCATATGATTCGATGTTTACGGGTTTAAAACCCTCAGGGATTTGATGATCCATTACTTCATCTGTGAAGCATAGTGGGTGTGCGGCGCCTCTATACTGGGCTATATCATGACGTAGCTCAAATGAGCTTTGTCTACTGCGTTCGGCCCGGCCGGATTTGCCATATCCGGCATGACGGTTATCGTCACGTGTCGTGGGGCGCCCACGCAGTCCGTAGATCGATCTTGTTTGCCTTGCCTTGTCCTCCAATATATCTTGCAGGTCTGGCGCATTTCCCCGTTCCTTGGTATTCTTTGAGCGACGCCGGGGTGCGGCTTGAGTGGATGGCCGAGAGGCCTCTCTGTCGTGGCCACGAGTTGGCCGGTCGGCCGCGTCGTGCGTTGGTGATGTAGGTTTAGGTGCTTCCTCCTCTAATCGGGGTAGCAGCCTGCGCTTTGGGTAGCTCTTGGAGGGGCGTTCGAGTTCGTACTCTTCGGCCGCAAGGACTTCAATCCATCTGTCGGCTAGCAAGTATTGGTCAGCTCTAAGCTGCTGCTGTTTTTTCTTGAGGCTGCTTGCCGTGGCCATAAGCCTGCGTTTGAAACGCTCTTGTTCGACGAGATCCTCAGGCACGACAAATTCGTCGTCGTCGAGGCTTGCCTCGTCTTCGGAGGGAGGCATGTAATTATCGTCCTCTATCTCTCTGTCTGCCGCTCTCTCATGAGGGCTGGCTTCTCCATCCTCCTGTGCTGAATCCTGCTGGAGGGGGTTGTCTTCGGCACTGTCCGGGGTGTTATTATCTCCCGTGCCAGAATCGCCGTTTTTGCTTTGGCGGGATTTAGAGCGGCGCCACTAACGCCGGCGCTTAGGCTGCTTCTTGGAGGGGTCATCCTCTGTTGTTCCATCGCCATTACCTTCTTTTGGGGTGTCCACCATGTATATGTCGTATGACGAGGTGGCCTTCCAGTGCCCTATAGGTGCTAGTTCTTGGTCGTCTCCTGCATCGGCGCCCATACCATCGATGTCTTCAGAGTCGAAGTCAAGCATGTCGGTTAAATCATCGACAGTGGCTATGAAGTGGGTGGTGGGTGGGCTTTGAATTTCTTCGTCGTCCGCATCCCAACCTTGCTGACCATAGTCCGGCCAGGGCTCTCCTGATAAAGAGAGAGACTTAAGTGAATTTAGAATGTTGCCGAAGGGCGAGTGCTGAAAGATGTCCGCGGCGGCGAACTCCATGATCGGCGCCCCATCGGGTTCGATCGGCAGGGGCGCGGAAGGTTCGGAGTCCGGAGAGGAGTCCGACACCTTGGAGTCATGAGCTTTGCAAAGGACAAGGCTGGTGTTCGGCTCGATCGACATAGAGGTTGCAGCCCCTGAGGCGGTGTCCAGCCACCCGTCATCGATTGGCATAGTCGGCTCCGAGCTAAGGGTCAGAGCGGACACTGGGGCGGCCTCGTAGGCACTGTTCGGCGGCAGAGCTAGATCATGTCCATCATGATAGTGCAGCGCGCTCGGCTGTGGCTCGAACCCGTCGAAGATCAAGTCTCTGCGGATGTCAGCCGTGTAGTTCAAGCTTCCAAATCTGACCTGCTGGCTAGGGGCGTAGCTTTCGATCTGCTCCAGATGGCCAAGCGAATTGGCCCATAGTGCAAAGCCGCCGAATACGAAGATCTATCCAGGGAGAAAAGTCTCACCCTGGACCGCATCGTTATTGATGATCGGAGGAGCCATACCTAAAGATGACGACACAGAGGAACTCTCAATGAAAGCACCAATGTCGGTGTAAAAACCGGCGGATCTCGGGTAGGGGGTCCCGAACTGTACGTCTAGGCGGATGGTAACAGGAGACAAGGGACACGATGTTTTTACCCAGGTTCGGGCCCTCTCGATGGAGGTAAAACCCTACTCTTGCTTGATTTATATTGATGATATGGGTAGTACAAGAGTAGATCTACCACGAGATCAGAGAGGCTAAACCCTATAAGCTAGCCTATGGCATGATTGTTGTTCGTCCTACGGACTAAAACCCTCCAGTTTATATAGACACCGGAGAGGGATAGGGTTACACAGAGTCAGTTACAATGGGAGGAGATCTACACATCTGTATCGCCAAGCTTGCCTTCCACGCCAAGGAAAGTCCCATCCGGACACGGGACGAAGTCTTCAATCTTGTATCTTCATAGTCCAGGAGTCCGGCCAAAGGTTATAGTCCGGCTATCCGGACACCCCCTAATACAGGACTCCCTCACAGGGCATTTGGAGCACTTTTATTTTTGGGATATTTTTTATTGCACGGATAATTCAGAAAATAGACGGATAATACTATTTCTGCTTTATTTATTCTAAATAATAGAAAGTAAAAAGAGAGTACAGAAGGTTGTGCCTTCTAGTTTCATCCATCTCATGATCATCAAAATGAATCCACTAACAAGGTTCATAAACTCTTGTTAACAAACTCATTCCGAATAACACAGAACCGGAGAAATTTCGAATAACACTAAGTTACCTCAACGGGGATATGAAAATCCCCAACAATAAGAATATCATAATTTTTCTTGACAGTAGGGAGAGGAAATTCAAAACCTCCAATAATGATAGTTGGAACTTTTCCAATAGAATTGATGCTATGAACTTGAGATTGTTTCCTCGGAAAGTGTACCGTATGCTCATTACCATTAACATGAAAAGTGACATTGCCTTTGTTGCAATCAATAACAACCTCTGCAGTATTCAAAAAGGGTCTACCAAGGATAATCGACATACTATCGTCCTCAGGAATATCAAGAATAACAAAGTCCGTTAAGATAGTGACATTTGCAACCACAACAGGCACATCCTCACAAATACCGACAGGTATAGCAGTTGATTTATCAACCATTTGCAAAGATATTTCAGTAGGTGTCAACTTATTCAATTCAAGTCTACGATATAAAGAGAGAGGCATAACACTAACACCGGCTCCAAGATCACATAAAGCAGTTCTAACATAATTTCATTTAATGGAGCATGGTATAGTTGGTACCCCCGTAGCTCCAAGTTTCTTTGGTATTCCACCCTTAAAAGTATAATTAGCAAGCATGGTGTAAATTTCAGCTTCCGGTATCTTTCTTTTGTTTGTAATGATATCCTTCATATACTTAGGATAAGGATTTACTTTAAGCATATCAATTAAGCGCATACACAAGAAAATAGGTCTAATCATTTTAGCAAAGCGCTCAAAATCCTCATCATCCTTTGTCTTGGATGGTTTAGGAGGAAAGGGCATGGGTTTCTGAACCCATGGTTCTCTTTCTTTACCGTGCTTCCTAGCAACAAAATCTCTCTTATAATAACGTTGATTCTTTGATTGTGGGTTATCAAGATCAACAGCAGGTTCAATTTCTACATCATTGTTTTTGCTAGGTTGAGCATCAACATGAACATTATCATTAACATTATCACTAGGTTCATGTTCATCACCTGATTTTGTTTCAACATCAGAGATAGAAATATCATTGGGATTCTCATGTGTGTCTATAGTAGGTTCACTAGAAGCATGCAAAGTCCTATCGTTTTTCTTTTTCTTCTTTTTAGAAGAACTAGGTGCCTCTAAATTATTTCTCTGAGAATCTTGCTCGATTCTCTTAGGGTGGCCTTCAGGATACAAAGGTTCCTGAGTCATTCTACTAGTTCTAGTAGCCACTCTAACAGAAAAGTCATTTTTATTGTTTAATTCATCAAGCAAATCATTTTGAGCTTTAAATACTTGCTCAGCTTGAGTAGCAACCATAGAAGCATATTTGCTAATGAGTTTGAGTTCACCTTTAACTCTAGCCATATTATCGCTCACACATCCTATCTCGAAAGCATTATTCTTTAACTCTCTACCAACATAAGCATTAAAACTTTCTTGTCTAGACATAAAATCATCAAATTCATCTAAGCATGGGCTATGAAATTTAGTAGAGGGAATTTCAACTTTATCATATCTATAGAGAGAATTTACCTTTACTACCTGTGTCGGGTTATCAAGACAATGTGGTTCTTCAACAGGCGGTATATTAAGACCATGTATTTCTTCAATAGGTGGTAAATTCTTAACATCTTCAGCTTTAATACCTTTTTATTTCATTGATTTCTTTGCCTCTTGCATATCTTCAGGACTGAGAAATAAAACACCTCTCTTCTTTGGAGTGGGTTTAGGAATAGGCTCAGGAGTCGGCTTAATTGGTTCAGGAATTGGCTCAGGAAGAGTCCAAATATTTTCATTAGTCAACATATTATTCAATAGTAATTCAGCTTTGTCGACTGTTCTTTCCCTGAAAACACAACCAGCACAACTATCCAAGTAGTCCTTGGAAAGCATCGGTTAGTCCATTATAAAAGATATCAAGTATTTAATTTTTCTTAAGAGGATGAACAGGCAAAGCATTAAGTAATTGGAGAAGCCTCCCCCAAGCCTGTGGGAGACTCTCTTCTTTGATTTGCACAAAATTATATATTTCCCGCAAGGCAGCTTGTTTCTTATGAGCAGGGAAATATTTAGCAGAGAAGTAATAAATCATATCCTGGGGACTACGCACACAACCAGGAGCAAGAGAATTATACCAAGTCTTAGCATCACCCTTTAATGAGAACGGAAATATCTTAAGGATATAATAATAGCGAGATTTATCATCATGAGTAAACAGGGTGGCTATATCATTCAACTTGGTAAGATGTGCCACAACAGTTTCAGATTCAAGGCCATAAAAAGGATCAGATTCAACTAAAGTAATAATTTCAAGATCAACAGAGAATTCATAATCCTTATCAGTAACACAGATAGGTGAAGTAGCAAAAGCGGGGTCAGGTTTCATTCTAGCATTAAGAGACTGCTGCTTCCATTTAGCTAATAACTTCTTAAGATCGTATCTATCTTTACAAGCAAAGATAGCTCTAGCAGCTTCCTCTTCCATAACATAACCCTCAGGAACAACAGGCAATTCATAATCATTGGGAGAACTTTCATCATCACTATCATCAATAATAGCATCTTCAATAATTTCATTCTCTCTAGCCCTAGCAAGTTGTTCATCAAGAAATTCACCTAATGGCAAAGTAGTATCACGCACAGAAGTAGTTTCATCATAAGTATCATGCATAGCAGAAGTGGCATCATCAATAACATGCGACATATCAGAATTCATAGTAGTAGCAGGTTTAGGTGTCGCAAGCTTACTAATAACGGAAGGAGAATCTAGTGCAGAGCTAGATGGCAGTTCCTTACCTCCCCTCGTATTTGAGGGCAAAATCTTGGTTCTGTCGTCTTTCAAGTTCTTCATAGTGATCAACAGATATAAATCCCAAGTGACTCAGAGAATAGAGCTATGCTCCCCGGCAACGGCGCCATAAATTAGTCTTGATAACCCACAAGTGTAGGGGATCGCAACAACTTTCGAGCGTAAAGTATTCAACCCAAATTTATTGATTCGACACAAGGGGAGCCAAAGAATATTCTTGAGTATTAGCAGTTGAGTTGTCAATTCAACCACACCTGGATAACTTAGTATCTACAGGAAAGTATTTAGTAGCAAAGTAGTATGATAATAAAGGTAATGGTAGCAAAAGTAATATTTTTGGGTTTTGTAGTGATTATAACAATAGCAACGGAAAAGTAAATAAGCAAAACACAAGATGTGAAAAGCTCATAGGCAATGGATCAGTGATGGATAATTATGTCGGATGCGATTCCCCATGTAATAGCTATAACATGGGGTGACATAGAACTAGCTCCAATTCATCCATGTAATGTAGGCATGTATTCCGTAAATAGTCATACGTGCTTATGGAAAAGAACTTGCATGACATCTTTTGTCCAACCCTCCCGTGGCAGCGGGGTCCTAGTGGAAACTAAGGGATATTAAGGCCTCCTTTTAATAGAGAACCAGAACAAAGCATTAGCACATAGTGAATACATGAACTCCTCAAACTACGGTCATCACCGAGAAGTATCCCGATTATTGTCACTTCGGGGTTGTCAGATCATAACACATAATAGGTGACTATAGACTTGCAAGATAGGATCAAGAACACACATATATTCATGAAAACATAATAGGTTCAGATCTGAAATCATGGCACTCGGGCCCTAGTGACAAGCATTAAGCATAGCAAAGTCATAGCAACATCAATCTCAGAACATAGTGGATACTAGGGATCAAACCCTAAGAAAAATAACTTGATTACATGGTAAATCTCATCCAACCCATCACCGTCCAGCAAGCCTACGATGGAATTACTCACGCACGGCGGTGAGCATCATGAAATTGGTGATGTAGGATGGTTGATGATGACGACGGCGACGAATCCCCCTCTCCGGAGCCCCGAACGGACTCCAGATCAGCCCTCCTGAGAGAGATTAGGGCTTGGCGGTGGCTCCGTATCCTAAAACATGATGAAACTTTCTCTCTGATTTTTTTCCTCCGCGAGACGGAATATATGGAGTTGGAGTTGAGGTCGGCGGAGCCTCAGGGGGCCCACGAAACAAGGGGCCGCGCCCAGGGGGGTGGGCGCGCCCCCCACCCTCGTGGACAGGGTGTGGGCCCCCTAGTCTTGATTCTTTCGCCAGTATTTTTTATATTTTCCAAAAAGTGCCTCCGTGGATTTTCAGGTCATTCCGAGAACTTTTGTTTCTACACATAAAACAACATCATGGCAGTTCTGCTGAAAACAGCGTTAGTCCGGGTTAGTTTCATTCAAATCATGCAAGTTAGAGTCCAAAACAAGGGCAAAAGTGTTTGGAAAAGTAGATACGTTGGAGACGTATCATAGGTTCCGGGTCCCGCTTCTAAGACTGACTCAAGTGTTGTTGGTGATCATTTTTTCCGGATCTTAGGATATCATTAAGTGTAACCATAGTCCTAAAACAACATTGAGGGTATGACGTTAGAATAACGATAATATTGAATCGACCCAATACTTGTTTGTTATACTTTGTGATTCTATCGTCACTTCCTACCAAACAGTGGGCTTTGGGGTTGCTCAAACATCATTTGTAACAAGGTCATCATAATGACCAATTTTAGGTTCACCGAAAAGTTTGACAAGTGACCGGGTAGCTCAAGAGTGAGATTTGCTCCTTCGACGATGGAGAGATATTCTTAGGTCCCTCTTGGTGTGACAGCATCCATTATCGTCTGGCTAGACACAAGTGACTACGTCACGGTGATGCTAGAACACGTCAACGAGAAAGAAGAACAAAACCGGTAACAGGAGCAACGATATAGTGAGCATGGTGATGACTCAGGAGGATACCGATGCACACCGGGTTTTGTAAAGTATCACGAAGCAAAGAGAACATCACATGATAACCAAAGGTTCACTCGAATGCCATTCGTGTAATCATAGGGACTGATATGGATGTCTACGATTCCACTATCGATCATTGAATGAAGGGGTTTCATTCATGTCTATGGTTTACCGAACCTACGGGGTCACAAGCTTAAGGTAATCACGATCTTCTGAGTGTTAGTGGGATGGGAGTGATGAGAATATATTTGTGGAATTGTTCATTAATATCCGAAATAGTTCGGAGAGGTTCCGGAAGCGTTTCGGGGTCACCGGAAGGGTTTCGGTGAATATCGGGTAATACTGGGTATTACCGATTAATATATATATATATAGGTGGAAAATGTTTTTTAGGATGTTAAATTATATATATTGTCCTATGAAAATGTTTGGAACAAATATATATTTAATTTAATATCAATGGGCCTAATAAGGCCAAGAGGTGGAAGGAAACTTGGGCCAAAAAGGCCCAAGTGGGAAAGTGCCTCCCTTCCCTAAGGAAGGGGGCCGAATAGGAGTAGGGGAGAATCCTACTCCTCCTTCCCTTAGTTGGACGTCCCAAGGAGGGTTTCCCTCCTTGGTGGCAGCCGACTCTCCCCACTAACCTATATACAGTGGACGTTTGGTGCCCAATTGAGATAGACAAGTTTTGGAGCCTCCTCTAGTTGATCTAGTTCTAATTCTAGTTCTTGTTGGTCCTAGTTGACTAATTAAAGCTAGCCCTAGCCACCTCTAATACTCATAATTAAAAGCCCGTGTGGTTCTAATCTCCTCCCTCTAATTCTCCAGCGATGATTAGCTCTAGACGGTGAAGCGCTGCCGGATCATGAAGACCGTACACCTGCAACCAAGTAGAGAGGCCGTGCTTTTGGTCTTTGGTTCGAGCGATCGTTCGAGGGCAGTTCGTGGGATCATCATCGATGTTTGAGGGACTCGAAGCACGATCTACACTGACTCATCTACTTCCGCTGCACTCCCGAAGTCGGTAACGATCGTTCTTCACAACTCGTTATGCATCTTCATATTGTTCTTGGGTGATCGTATAACGATTTTTTTTGTTTTTTACTATGTTTCCCAACAACCACTCCTAGTTAAAGTCGCGGTACTACTCATACACAGTGTACTCAGGGTGACAACAATATCCCAAGTGGGTCAAAAGATTGATTAGCACAACTGGTGCTCTTGATACCCCAACAGATGTCGGGTGGCACGCGATCTGTCTCGTAGGAATCATCGGAGAGAAAAGAGATTCCAAAGGAATCAATCTACAAAAAGTCAAGGTATTGAGGAAACCGAGACGACATCTGAAAAGTAATTGGATCTCCAGAACGAAATCATCGCATGAACCTAGAGTTAGGGTTAGCAAAATTTATAACCCGAAGAGAAGAGAAACCAGAATCCTGAAGTAAAGAAGCAGAATAAAAGATTATAATCCCATCCACAGGTGATATGGGACCGTAATCACACAACACAATTAGTAGTTTAGAAAATAGTTTTTCAAGTCTAGACTCAACTCGACCAATGAATTTGGAAGGGGTTCCTACAGGCAGTCAGCTGTGATACCATTGTGACGCCCCTATTTATAATCGTGCACTAATCATACACATATCATGCACAATCACTAATAGTGACTCATGTTAATATCACAACACAACTCTACGACACGGATTTAAACATAAATTCTTATATTACAAGCCAGAGACACGAGGACCCATAATATATTAGTCATGAAAGCAAATATTATCTCAGTACAGATATAGTTAGACAAATTTTGCCTTAAGAAGGCTGAACAAAACAATGACACTAGATCGAAAGGCAAGGACTCCTGCTTGGGACCTCTGAACTACTCCTAATCGTCAGTCTCCATGTAGTAAGCACCGTCGGGGTAATCTACATCTGCGGTGCTACAAGCTGTTGCAGCAACCGAGTCGAATGAAAAGAGTAGCAAAGCAACGGTGAGTACTCATATAAAGTACTCTCAAGACTTACATCAGATATATAATGTAACACCCGGATAATTATGCTAGAGTGAACCTATGCTAATGATGCCATGTCACCTCCGTTACTGTTGCTAATCACATGTTAGTTCAAAAAAAATTCAAATTCAAAAATGAATTAGTGACAAACACCCAAAGTTTTCAAAAGTGGCAGCAAAAATGTTCGGACAGTGCCAAATATGGCATAGGTAATTATGGTGTAGAAGACACAATTTTATAAAATACTTAAATTTCCTAAATTAAACAAAACAGAAAAGGAAAACAAATAAAATAAAATAAAATACAAAAGCAGAAGACAAAAGAAAGAAAAGAGAAAAAGGACCCCCCCCCCACTGGACCAGACGGCCCAGCTCGCACCAGGCCGGCCCACCTGGCCTAGCCGCCCCCCGCTGCCGTCCCCCTTCCCTGTTCCCCCGACCAGGGTCGGAACATGGGCGCGTCCCCGCCGCACCACCTCGCCGTCCCTGCCAGGAGGGGATAAGGCCGCCATGCCCCCGCCTCCTCGGTTCCTTCTCCCACTCGCCCGCGCTGCCCTCTCGGTCCCTGCGCCTCCCTCTCCCCCTCAGATCCACCTCGCTCTCTCCCTCGCTCCCCGTTGCATCCGAGTGCCGCCATGACCTCGCCGCCGTAGAACTTGCGGCCACCATGACCTCCGCACCTCTCTGATGTGTCTGCTCGCTTCACCTCCCTCGACTACGCCTCCCCGACGAGCCGCAGGACGCCGGGCGCCCACGAACGCTACCCCGGCCTCGTCTTCTTCCTCGGATCCCCGGCGCGTCTCCGACGAGCACTGTCGACTCTGCATCTACTAAACTCCCAAGGGCCATCTTGCGTGCTGCATGGTGAGCTCCCCCATCTCCCGCCCCTCTCCGTTAGCTTCCTCGTGCGCCGTAGCTAGTTGCCACCGCGCCCATTTTTGTCTGCCGCCAGCGGGCTCGTGGCCGTCGCCACAGCCATCGTCATGCTCTCCTGAGCCCGTCACCGTGTTCCTGGCGCTTCCAGGAACCCAACGCGCACGCGCACACGCCCTCCCGTGCCCCCTAGCGCTGGTTCCACTGATGCCCGAACTCCAGCGTCCGTTCCGCCGCTCGCCACCGCTGTCTCCGGTTGTTTCCAGCCAAGTCCCCCTCCATCATTCGACGCGCCTCGACGCACTTGTCTGTTCGGTCCCAAACCCGCCTCGTTCGAACGCCCCGTAGCGCGATCCCCGTCCGCACCCGAACTGCCGTTCGTCGCGCTCGTCGCCGGCGACCATTCCGGCCACCCCCGCGTCATGCTCCCCTTCATCGGACGCGGCGCGAAGAGGCCGTTCCAGAGAGCCTGTTCGCGCCCGATTTGGTGCCCCATAGGTGACACCCGACGCTCGCCGGCGTTCGGCCGCTGCGTGCGAGCTCGCCGGAGATACTCCGGCGACTCTGCTGAGCTGGCACATCGGGGCCCACCCCCTGGGTCACTGCCTGTGGGCCTAGGGGCCCCAACTAGCCACGTTGACCGAAGTCAACTGCGCTGATGTGGCAGCTACTGCCACTGACATGCGGGCCCGCATCGTTTAAAACATTTTTGTAAATAAATAAAATGCTAATTATTTCCTTAATTAATTTAGTTAACTAAATAGTCACTGACTGCTGGGACCCACCCACTAATTAACCCATTTAGTTAGTCTAAACCACATGTTAGTGCCCCTGACAATCACATGTGGGTCCCACTAGACCCACCTGTCTGGTTTGACTGGTCAACCTACCATTTGACCTGCCGACATCACTCTGATGTCATGCTTGCATCATCGTTCACTATTCTGGATAATGTTGGATTTAAATAAATAATTAAAATTAGAAAAAGATTAAAACTTTAGAAAATCATATAAAATATTCCGTAACTCGGATGAAAATACTTTCTACATGAAAGTTGCTCAGAACAACAAGACGAATCCAGATACGCAGCCTGTTCGTCCACCACGCGTCCCTAGCATAGTGAACTTGCGACTTTCCCCCTTCGGATCACCTGTCCGAAAACGCAAAACACCGGGGATACTTTCCCGGATGTTTCCCCATTTCGTCGGTAACACCTACTACCGCGTTAGGGCACAGCTAACACTGCTCATTGTCATGTCATGCATCGTCATGATTATGTTTGCATTGTATTTACTGTTTCTTCCCCCTCTTCTCTCCTGTAGACTACGAGACCGACGCTACTGCTGCCCAGTTCGACTAC
>NC_057804.1:184724767-184732640 GCF_018294505.1 Triticum aestivum
GATCACCAGATATCGCTTATTCCTCTCTATACTGCTTGCATTAGAGTAGTGTAGCATGTTATTGTTCGGTTACTCCTATTCTGTTGCATAGCTTGTCATTGTTGCTACAGTCATTGATAGCTTACCCGCAATCCTAAATGCTTAGTATAGGATGCTAGTTTATCATCATTGGCCCTACATTCTTGTCAGTCTGCCTTGCTATACTATCGGCCCGTGATCACTCGGGAGGTGATCATGGGTATATACTATACATATATACATACTATATAGATGGTGACAAAAGTCGGGTCGGCTCGTTGAGTGCCCGCGAGTGATTCACGGATTGGGGCTGAAAGGACCTTTGTCCCGATGGCCCTCTATGTGGATCTTTGTGGCAGACCAACAGGGCAGGTTGAGACCACCTAGGCGAGAGGTGGGCCTGGCACTGGTCGGCGTTCGCGGTTGCTTCATAATAACACGCTTAACGAGATCTTGGTATTTGATCTGAGTCTGGCCACTGGCCTATACGCACTAACCAACTAGGCGGGAAAGATATGGGCACTCGACGTTGTGGTATCAGCCGAAGCCTTCGTGACGCCAGTGACTGAGCGGCGCGCGTCGGGTTGGACTGCGTAACGCGACTTCCTTTGTAATGGAGGTTGCTAGGTCTGCTCACCGGCCGCGTACGCAATGTGCAGGTGTGCAATGGGCAATGGGCCCAGACCCCTGCGTGCATAGGATTTAGACCGGCGTGCTGAGCTCTCTGTTGTGCCTAGGTGGGGCTGCGACGTGTTGATCTTCCGAGGCCGGGCATGACCCAGGAAAGTGTGTCCTGCCAAATGGGATCGAGCGTGTTGGGTTATGTGGTGCACCCCTACAGGGAAGTTTATCTATTCGGATAGCCGTGTCCCTCGGTAAAATGACGATCCGGAGTTGTACCTTGACCTTATGATAACTAGAACAGGATACTTAATAAAACACACCCAGGCAAGTTTCACAGACAACCCGGTGCTCGCTTTTCCATAGGGCGACGAGGTGAGGATCTCCGGGTAGGATTATGCTATGCAATGCTACTTGGAGGACTTCAATCTACTCTCTTCTACATGCTGCAAGACGGAGGCTGCCAGAAGCGTAGTCTTCAATAGGACTAGCTATCCCCCTCTTATTCTGGCATTCTGCAGTTCAGTCCACTGATATTGCCTCCTTACACATATACCCATGCATATGTAGTGTAGCTCCTTGCTTGCGAGTACTTTGGATGAGTACTCGCGGTTGCTTTGCTCCCTCTTTTCCCCGGTTTTCCTCTTCTTCTCGAATGCCGCAACCAGACGTTGGAGCCCAGGAGCCAGACGCCATCGTCGACGACGACTCCTACTACACCGGAGGTGCCTACTACTACGTGCAGGCTGCTGACGACGACCAGGAGTAGTTTAGGAGGATCCCAGGTAGGAGGCCTACGCCTCTTTTGATCTGTATCCCAGTTTGTGCTAGCCTTCTTAAGGCAAACTTGTTTAACTTATGTCTGTACTCAGATATTGTTGCTTCCGCTGACTCGTCTCTGATCGAGACTTGTATTCGAGCCCTCGAGGCCCCTGTCTTGTAATATGATGCTTGTATGACTTATTTATGTTTTTAGAGTTGTGTTGTGATATCTTCCCGTGAGTCCCTGATCTTGATCGTACACGTTTGCGTGCATGATTAGTGTATGATTGAATCGGGGGCGTCACAAGTTGGTATGAGAGCCGACTGCCTGTAGGAATCCCCCTTCCACACTCCTTGGCTGAAGTCGAGTCTAGTCACTACAAAACTTTTACTAACATGGTTGTGTGCCTTATGGGCCCACGTCGCCATTGGGTGGTATTACAATCTTTTACTTCTCGACCTTTACTCTGGGGCTCTGAACTCTCTCCTACTCGGGTTAAACGAATTTACTAACTCTAACCTTAGGATCCCGTTACCACGATCACCCCAAAGTTGGATAAGCCATAGTTATTTTGTAGGATAGTATTTTGAATAGTACCCACATTGTCATTTGACTCCGTTGAAACATCTTTGTTTTCAGATGGAACCCACGAGGCAGGTCGTGCGCCACACGGAGGCCATTGGTGCCTTAGGATCACCTGCTGTGCTAGCTGAGATGATGACCTATTTGGGTTATCGCTGGCACCCTGAGTACACGGTCTACGAGGAGTACCGGGACTTTAACCAGGAGGAGTATTGTGCCATCGTCCACCTCTACTCTCGGGAGTATGACTCCACTACTGTGCTGCACACCGCTCATGGTGTTGGAGTGACCATCGAGATGGCAGTTCACGATGCTGCCTATGCTACTCTGACACATCTTCGTGGAGAGTATCGGGTGTTGGACACTTCCCCTTTCAGGCACATTGCTATCGCATCCGACGTTGGTGCGGAGGGATACTACACTGCTACCTACTCCACCGTCACCCGAGAGCCCTTCCACCATCAGAGCCTGGTTCTGCATGCTGATGGGCTGGACCGAGCTAACTGAACTCTTTTCCACAAGTTGTACACCACTCGTCAGCACCTTTATAGGGCTCTGACGCTGTTGCACCCCTTTGTTCTATCTAGACAGCTGCCGCGTTCTGCGATCTACCCAGCTAGGACCGTGATGCCCCACGGTGACGGTTGGCCAGAGGTGGGAGGCTACTCTCCCGCACTTGGTCCTCTTCTGCCACCTGAGCGTCGGGTTCTACACCAGAGTATCCGCGGCCCCCAGGCCACTGACGTGGACTATCCGTTGCCTCACTACCAGTTGTCAGGCTACGACTACCTCCACAGTACCTCCTGGGACTAATGTAGTCTTGCTCATTAGTATTAGATGCATTCGCCGCGAGCCTGCGTGCCGCCTATGATGACTTAGTCTATGTACTGAACACTGTGTACTGAACACTGTGTACTGAACTCTATGTCCGACCCCTTTTGTAAGTTATGCCGACTACTATGTAGTATCTGTCGTGCTCCTTTCATTATGCATGTTTCATCATGAATGATTCTTGTCTATGCAAATTTCTCAATGTTGAACTACCCCTGTTATATATTAGCAGGATGGTTAGACCAGGTGGTCATGGTCGTGGCGGCAATGCCCCACCACCGCTTGAGTACATGGCTAGTATGGTCCAACAGCTCGAGATGAACCGCCAGTTCATGGAGAATATGATGGCTCAGTTCCCTCGCCCCAATATGAACCAGCAGCCAGCCAGAGTGACTCTGCAGGATTTCATGTGACTCAACCCAACCGTGTACCGCAGCTCAACTCAGCCGCTGGATGCTAATGACTGGCTCCGTGGCATCACCTATGAGATGGAGTTTACTGATGTAGCCCCTGCCCGCTATGTCACTTTTGCTTCCTTCTTTTTGAAGGGACCCGCGGCTCAATGGTGGGACAGCCACAGGTGTAGTCTGTCAGTAGGAACAATCATCACCTGGCCAGACTTCCAAGCTGCTTTCCGTGCCCGTTTCATTCCTCGGGGAATCATGGACCGGAAGAAGCGTGAGTTCCGCAACCTCACCCGCGGCAACAAAACTGTGGAAGCTTATCAGCGGGAGTTTCTGGACTTGTCCTCTATGCTGAAGAGTACATTGCAACTGATGCACGCAGACATGAGAAGTTCTGTGACGGCCTTCAAGCTGACATCAAGCTCGCACTGCTGGTGCATGACTTTGCCGATTTCGCCACCTTGGTGAACAAGGCCATCAATGTCGAGACTGGTCTGTAGGAACACCAGAGCTCTCACAGGCGCAACCGTGACACGGGCTCATCTTCGGGCTCGCCCTCGCAGAAGCGTAAGATCTGGATTCCCAACAGCATGTACCATCCAACTCCACCTGCTCCAAGGCAGTCCTATGCTGCACCTCGTCTGCTGCCTCCACCACCTAAGTAGCCAAGGCTTCCAGCTCCACCTCCCCGAGCTCCTGTTCCCACTCCCAATAATGGTATGTGCTACAAGTGTAGTCAACCAGGTCACCTTGCCAGGAACTGCTTTCAGAACCAGGATCAATTGGCCCTCCCTGCAGCTGGCCGTGGAAGCAATCAGCCCCGCAACAATAATGCCAGGCCTTATGGTCGTGTTTATGCCAACCACGTTGACCTAAATGAAGCTCAAGACCAGCCTGCTACTGTGATGGGTACACTCCTCGTAAATTCAGTACCCGCATCCGTTTTATTTGATACTGGTGCATCGCATTCATTCATGTCAGAAGATTTTGCATACAAGCACGACCTTAAATTTGAGGTCATAAACACTCCACTAGTGGTAAAAAAACCCGCCGGCCAGTGTCAAACCTCTATGGTTAGTCACAATGTTCCTGTTGAAATCAAAGGGTTGGAATTCTATGTCTCTCCCATTATCCTGAAATCGTCTAACATCGACCTCATTCTGGGAATGGATTGGTTGAAAGCGCATACTGCTTCTATAGTTTGCGCCACTAAGACCGTCCATCTGCTACACCCTTCTGATGAAATAATAAGCTACAATGCTCGTCTAGTTTAGAATGTTGAGGCAAGGCTTTATGTGTTCAACGCATTGAACGCTGCACCCCTCGAGGGCATTGAAAACATTCCCGTCGTTCGTGAATTCCAAGACGTCTTTCCTGAAGAACTTCCAGGGATTCCCCCTGCTAGAGTTGTCGAATTCATCATTGACTTAAAACCAGGCACCACTCCTATAGCCAAGCGACCTTACAAGATGTCGCCGCATGAAATCACTGAGCTTAAGGAGGAAATCGACAAATCTCTTCGCAATGGTTTCATTCGCCCAAGTTGCTCTCCTTGGGGAGCACCTTCTCTCTTTGTCAAGAAGAAGGATGGGACAAACCGATTAGTGCAAGACTACCGTCCTATTAACCAAGCTACCATTCAGAACAAATATCCTCTTCCTCGGATCAATGATCTATATGATCAACTGGCTGGTTCATCAGTGTTCTCTAAACTCGACTTGAGGTTGGGTTACCACCATATCCGTGTTCGTGAAGAAGATATCCCAAAGACCGTGTGACTCGCTATGGTTCATATGAGTACACCGTCATGTCTTTTGGATTAACCAATGCTCCAGACACCTTCTTTCGTCTGATGAACTATATCTTTATGGAATACCTCGACAAGTTTGTCGTGGTTTATCTGGATGATATCCTTGTATATTCCAAGAATGAAGAAGAAAATGTTGAACATCTTTGCCTTATTCTGGAAAAGCTTAGAGAGCATCAACTCTATGCCAAGTTCTCCAAGTGTGAGTTCTGGCTTCTCGAAGTAACCTATCTCGGGCATGTCATCTCCAAGGATGGTATTGCCATCAACCCCGAGCGAGTTTAGGCTATTCTCGATTGGACTCCTCCGAAGAATGTCAAGCAAGTCAGAAGTTTTCTCGGACTCGCCAGCTATTGCCGTCGATTCGTCGAGAACTTCTCCAAGATCGCTAGACCTCTAACTAACCTGCTTCATAAGGGCGTCAAGTTTGAGTGGACAGAAAAGTGTCAGGAAAGTTTCCAGGCGCTCAAACACAAGTTGACTTTTGCCCCAGTGCTTGCTCCTCCAGATACTAAGAAGGACTTCGTCATCTATTGTGATGCTCCACGTCAAGGCCTAGGCGCTGTCCTAATACAGGAGCGTAAAGTAATTGCTTATGCCTCTCGGCAATTGCGCCCTCACGAAGAGAACTACCCAGTTCACGACCTCGAGCTTGCTGTTGTTATACACGCACTGAGACAATGGTGACATTACCTTCTCGGTAATCGTTGCGAGATCTTCACCGACCACCAAAGTCTGAAGTATCTGTTTACTCAACCAGATCTGAACCTCCGTCAGCAGAGATGGATGGAAATTGTTACAAATTTTAACCTGGGTATTTTGTATACCCCAGGTAAGGCTAATGTAATGGCTGATGCCTTGAGCCGCAAGTCTTACTGCAACCACCTCCAGGTTCACAAAGTTCAGCCCTCGCTTGTTGAAGAATTCAGAAAGCTGAACCTCCATATTGTTCCTCCTGGTGCACTCGCTCCCCCTCCTCTGGAGTGTCGCAAGATGAACCTCCACGTTGTTTCCCGGGGTTCTCTCAATACCATAGTTGCTAGACCAGATCTTGTGGACACCATCAAATGGATACAGAAATGTGACGATGAAGTCGAGAGGATTAAACATTATCTCGCAGAAGGAAAGCCCTCATTCTTCACTGTTGATGACGCAGGCACCTTATTCTTCAAAGGTCGCCTAGTGGTACCGAGTAAGAGGGAAAACCTGAATCTGACTCCAAGGGTTATGAAAGAAGCTCATGATACACCTTTGTCTATTCATCCCGGTAGTACAAAGATGTACCAAGACATTCGTCAAAGATTCTGGTGGTCTAATATGAAGCAAGACATTGCTCGTTATGTTGCTGAGTGTGACATTTGTCATCGTATCAAAGAAGAGCATCAAAGGCCTGCTGGAACTCTGCAACCTATCTCTATTCCTGAATGGAAATGGGACCATGTTGAAATGGACTTCGTCACTGGATTTCTCAAATCGCAGAAAGGTAATGATGCTATTCTTGTCGTCATTGACCGACTTTCCAAAGTTGCGCATTTTCTGGCTGTCAAAGAAACTATCACTGCTAGTCAGCTGGCAACCCTCTACATGTCCAGAATTGTCTCACTTCACAGTATTCCTTTGGTAATCAGTTCAGACCGTGGCAGTTTATTCACTTCAAGATTCTGGGAAAGTTTCCAAGAAGCTATGGGGACTCATCTGTCTTTCAGCACTGCCTTTCATCCTCAGTCGCAAGGGCAAGTTGAACGTGTCAACCAAGTTCTCGAAGACATGCTTCGAGCTTGTGTTATTTCCTTTGGCAAGAAATGGGAGGAATCTCTCACGTATGCTGAGTTCTCTTATAATAATAGCTATCAAGCTAGTCTGAAGTGCTATATGGCCGAAAGTGCCGAACCCCTCTGAACTGGTCAGAAACTGGGGAGCGTCCACTCTTCGGTCCGGATATTATCCAACATGCCAAAGAACAAGTTCGCATTATTCGCGAGAATCTCAAGACTGCTCAGTCACGTCAGAAGAGTCAGTATGACCGTCATCATAAGGACATGGTCTATCAACCTGGCGAAAAGGCTTATCTTCGAGTCACACCAATGAAGGGTGCTCACCGCTTCGGGATCAAGGGCAAGCTAGCTCCTCGCTATATTGGCCCATTCACTATTTTGGAAAGGTGTGGAAAAGTAGCATATCAACTGGAGCTTCCGCCGAACCTTTCTCAGGTTCACGATGTGTTCCATGTGTCATAGCTCCGCCCTTGCTTCAAGGACCCAATCCGAGGAGTGGATCATGAAGTGCTCGAATTGCAACAGGACCTCTCCTATAAAGAGCATCCGACCCGCATTCTCGACCAAGCTGAACGCCGCACACGTCAGAAGGCAATCAAGTTCCTCAAAGTTCAGTGGTCACACCATTCTGAAGATGAAGCCACTTGGGAACGCGAGGATCGTCTGCGCGAAGAATACCCCGCACTATTTCCTTCTACCTCCTAAATCTCGGGACGAGATTTCTTGTAGTGGAGGAGATTTGTAACGCCCGGATAATTATGCTACAGTAAACCTATGCTAACGATGCCACGTCACCTCCATTACTGTTGCTAATCACATGTTAGTTCAAAAAAAAATCAAATTCAAAAATGAATTAGTGACAAACACCCAAAGTTTTCAAAAGTGGCAGCAAAAATGTGCGGCATAGGTAATTATGGTGTAGAAGACACAATTTTATAAAATACTTGAATTTCCTAAATTAAATAAAACAGAAAAGGAAAAGAAATAAAAGAAAATAAAATACAAAAGCATAAGACAAAAGAAAGAAAAGAGAAAAAGGACCCCCCCCCCCACTGGACCAGACGGCCCAGCT
>NC_057804.1:184732937-184734727 GCF_018294505.1 Triticum aestivum
CCACCTCGCCATCCCCGTCGGGAGGGGACAAGGCCGCCACGCCCTCGCCTCCTCGGTTCCTTCTCCCACTCGTCCGCGCTACCCTCTCGGTCCCTGCACCTCCCTCTCCCCCTCAGATCCACCTCGCTCTCCCCCTCGCTCCCCATCGCATCCGAGTGCCGCCATGACCTCACCGCCGTAGAACTCGCGGCCACCGCGACCTCCGCACCTCTCCGACGTGTCCGCTCGCTTCACCTCCCTCGACTACGCCTCCTCGACGAGCCGCAGGATGCCGAGCGCCCACGAACGCTGCCCCGGCCTCGTCTTCTTCCTCGGATCCCCGGCGCATCTCCGACGAGCGCCGTCGACTCTGCAGCTACTAAACTCCCAAGGGCCATCTTGCGTGCTGCATGGTGAGCTCCCCATCTCCCGCCCCTCTCTGTTAGCTTCCTCGCGCGCCATAGCTAGTTGCCACCGCGGCCGTTTCTGTCCGCCGTCGGCGGGCTCGTGGCTGTCGCCACAGCCGTCGTCATGCTCGCCTGAGCCTGTCACCGTGTTCCTGGCGCTTCCAGGAACCCAACGCGCACGCGCACACACCTTCTCGTGCCCCCTAGCGCTGGTTCCACTGATGCCCGAACTCCGGCGTCCGCTCCGCCGCTCGCCACCGCTCTCTCCGGCTGTTTCCGGCCAAGCTCCCTCCACCATTCGACGCGCCTCGACGCGCTCGTCTGTTCGGTCCCAAACCCGCCTCGTTCGAATGCCCCGTAGCGCGATCCCCGTCCACGCCCGAACGGCCGTCCGCCGCGCTCGTTGCCGGCGACCATTCCGGCCACCCCCGACATCGTGCTCCCCTCCATCGCACGCGGTGCGAAGAGGCCGTTCCAAAGAGCCTGGTCGCGCCCGATTTGGTGCCCCGTAGGCGAAACCCGACGCTCGCGGCGTTCGGCCGCTGCGTGCGAGCTCGCCGGAGCTACTCTGGTGGCTCTGCTGAGCTGGCACACCGGGGCCCACCCCCTGGGTCACTGCCTGTGGGCCTAGGGGCCCCAACTAGCCACGTTGACCGAAGTCAACTGCGCTGATGTGGCAGCTACTGCCACTGACATGCGGGCCCGCGTCGTTTAAAACATTTTTGTAAATAAATAAAATGCTAATTATTTCCTTAATTAATTTAGTTAACTAAATAGTCAGTGACTGCTGGGACCCACCCACTAATTAACCTATTTAGTTAGTCTAAACCCCCTGTTAGTGCCCTTGACAATGACATGTGGGTCTCACTGGACCCACCTTTCTAGTTTGACTGGTCAACCGACCATTTGACATGCTGACATCACCCTGATGTCATGCTTGCATCATCATTCACTATTCTGGATAATGTTGGATTTAAATAAATAATTAAAATCAGAAAATGATTAAAACTTTAGAAAATCATAAAAAATAATCTGTAACTCGGATGAAAATACTTTCTACATGAAAGTTGCTCAGAACGACGAGACGAATCCAGATACGCAGCCCGTTCATCCGCCACGCGTCCCTAGCATAGTGAACCTGGAACTTTCCCCCTTCGGTTCACCTGTCCGAAAACGCGAAACACCGGGGATACTTTCCCGGATGTTTCCCCCTTTTGCCAGTATCACCTACTACCACGTTAGGGCACACCTAACACTGCTCATTGTCATGTCATGCATCGTCATGCTTATGTTTGCATTGTATTTACTGTTTCTTCCCCCTCTTCTCTCCGGTAGACTACGAGACCGACGCTGCTGCTGCCCAGTTCGACTACGGTGTTGACGACCCCTCCTTGCCAGAGCAAC